>NC_026000.2:5533160-5627373 GCF_000442705.2 Elaeis guineensis
TTCAGTTTTGTCCATCATTATTTTTCAATCAGCAGTTGAACCAGTGAAAATCATACACCTTAATCTTCAGATTCCTCGGCTTTCCTCCATATTAAATAAATTTGATGTGTTCAAACTGGTGATGAAGTTCAAGAAGCAAGCTGGCCATTCCTAGTGGTTTCATTCTTTGGCGGTGCATATGCTCTTATTCCATACTTTGTTCTCTGGAAGCCACCTCCACCAGCTGTTGGAGAAGATGAAATCAGTAGATGGCCTTTAAATTTTCTTGATTCAAAGATAACTGCTGGGCTAAGAAACTCCGATGCACATAACCACAATATGCTTAGTAAAGTTGTATACAAATTTTTGTGTACATGAGTGATACTATAACTTTTTTACATCAAGCACATGCATAACTCATTGATTTTAACCATCATTGAATTACAATTTGAAAAGGTTTAAGTGACAAACAAAGAATCCTAATCATTCAATATAGTTTCTGTAAAGCGTTGCCTGAAAGCTTTGGTATTTAGAGTTTTGGTCATTGATAGTTTGAGATAGTGGAAACATGCAAAATTTGTAGGTGAAACTTCAATCAAACTGATCGGATTGATGGTTTATATGCTGAATAGTAACTCCATTGCAAACCAGATTTTACTTGTTGCAGGCTTGGGCCTAACTATGTATGCTGGTTTAGCTTATAGTGATGTGTGGAAGGAGTTCTACCGATACTTCAGAGAAAGCATGTAAGTATCATGACATACTATTGGAAATTTCAATTAGGCGTACTCTCATGTGAAATCTCAATTTTTTTCATTCTTTAACTTGCTCGACCAGCATTTTAACCTAGTAAAGACACAGTCAGTTTTTTAACTAGTCAGCGGCTCCTGTTCAGCTGTTCTACAGAACTGCATCAAATACTTTACAAAAACTTTTTGAAGCTGGGAACTTCTTTCCGTGAAGTCAACATCAGAGTCCATTGACCTCATGTAAAAACTCTGGCATTTACCTATAACATTTTCTTCATTGCAGATCCATATTACATGCATTGATTTTGCGCTATGCTCAGCCTTCTCACCTTTTTGGGTCTATAATGATATGACTGCAAGGAGAAGGTAAACTGAACACTCTGCACCCATGCTTCTTTTCATAATATGCTCAGAAACCTAAATGTTTTAAAATAATGGGAAAAATAGAATGGCTTTCTCATCAAAGAACTCACTTGTTCCCCCTGTTGCAGGACCAGTCAAAGTTCTTGGCTTTTGCTAGTGGCACTTATTCCAATTCTGGGGCCATCCTTGTATCTTCTCTTGCGGCCACCTCTTTCAGCACTACCTGTGAGCACCCCCTCAGTCATAATTGAGAAAGAGTGATCTGGATCCAATTTCCAGCATTTGTTTTCTGCATAAGCAATAGAGTGAACCAAGTATAGCTATAATTGGAGACTGGAAGAGAAGGTAATCCATCGTTCTAACAAAATTGTCATCATAATATCCCAACCTCTGCTCAAAAGCCGATTTGAAGCAACCCCAACAAAATAAGGATTAATGATGTAAACTTATTATGTTTCACGAGTTTTTTTATATTCATAAATGAAAAGAAGCTGGAAGTGATGATGAGCTCGCCGGACTTGGTTGACAATTAGGACTGTTGCTTGCGACTCTCTCGGCTCAAATGATATCACTGAAATCCACCATTCTATTGCAGTGCGGTGCTCTCACAAAGCTCAATGCTCTAATGCGGAAACAAATATATCAGACCCGATGGCATTTAGGGATGAATGTAGACCCGTCGGGCAGGGATAATCATTTTGAGATCTAATAATAGCTTCTTGCGACATTACTTTTGGTAAACTTTTGAACTATTCTTGTGTTATTAAGCACGGCATACAATATATTACAACTGCATGATTTTTGTTTGGTTTATATTTTAGAGTAACAAACTCTGGTTTATAAGTTGTAGGAGCATGCGCCAGTTTTCAGTTCAAGGTAGAATCATGGGGCATCATTTGGAAGTTGTGAAGTTTTGAGTTAAATATTTCCACTGGCACTATTTCTGTTAAAAAAAAAGAAAAAAAAGACAAACGATAGTCGCATTTGTGGTTTTTTTATTATTATTTTTTAAGGGAGGTGTGAGAACATGATTCTTCTCTCTTTTTTTTTTCTTTCGTGACTACAAGGAGTAGTTGAGCTATTGACAGTGCAGTATAGCAGTTATAGAACAACAAAATATAGTTTCCTGCTGCCATACAAACAAAATTGCAATAGTTGACAACATGGTTGAAAATGAATGGGATATGGATTGGATATCAATATATCCATATCCATATTTATTTTGTCTAATGAATACAAATATGGATACGAAAATTATTCGGATATAAAAATTTATATTCATATTTATTTTAAATATATTTGGATACAATTCTAATATTGAAAGTATAGATATAATTATAAATGTTACTTCGATAATAAACTTTATAATTACAAAATCAAAGATATTACTAAATAAATGTTAAATAAAATTAATAATATATTTATATAGTTATATATTTTTTAGAAAAATTAATAATTATTATGTAAAATTATATAGATTATATATAAATTCGAATATTCAGATATGGATTGGATAATTGTTTATCCATATTCATATTATTATTATTTTTTAATTATCCATATCCATATTCAGATAGAAGAACATGATTCTTTGGTATACTGTATGGACAACTTAATACTAAACTCATAGCTCTTTCTTCTGAAATGCGTTGCATGTTCCCGATGTACCTTTCTGTATACTATTTTTACTCATTGTCTTTTCCAGGGCTGGCTGGGAGAGAGAAGTAATTCTCGATTGACATAAATCTGATAATTGCAGGGAAAAAAAAAGGAATAAGATAAGAGGAGCTAGATTTGAACTAAGTCATTTGCCATGGCCTGTTAGCGAGCTTTTATTCGGCTTGAAGTAAAGAGACATCGAAACCCACTCTTTTAGCACATCCACATCTCCAGACAAGAAATACGGGCAGAAATTGCAAAAGAACAGAATCTTTTGACGATTTTAAAATTTGTAATAACATTAGTTCCCTATAAATGAAACTTAACCACAAGAATTACACTTAAACAGAACAAGAAAACTAACCGAGCAGGTCTATGGACCAACCAACTGGTAGACGTTGTAAACATCCTGAATGCGTGTCCAACAAGACATCGAGAGGTTTATATCTTGGTGAATTACAACCTGAAAACATCTGCCCATTCAGCAAACTACAAAGATCGTTAGGTCTAGCTTGTTTCACCCCATTATTCAAATGATTTGATTCACTTTAGACATTTTTCTTAAAAAAATTATTTCAATTATATCATTATACATGCATAGAAAGCTTCAACATAGACTGACAACTCTCTATGAAGCCAGAACATTCTAAATATTTTTTTCTAGCAAATGTAAGTATATATTTTTTTGAAACATGAAAAATTGATATTGGCTTGATTTGGGTGTTCACCAGCGGCCATGTTCCATCTGGTGATCCATGGAAGAGTTACAGGGTACTCGGCCAAGGGCTCCTCAAGGGAGCACAGCCGCAATGGTGATCGAAAAAACAGGGGAAGTAGACGGAGGTGTGATTTGTGGACATGGGGAAGAGACAGCAAAGGAGAAGAAGACCGGGCTTTACCTTGACTCCGGCGGTGCTCTCCAACGTCGATTTCCGGTGATCACAATAGATGAAACCGGCAAGGTCAAGAGGGAAGAAGAGAAAGAAAGAGGCAGAAAACAGGGTCGGTGGTCGTGATAGAATCTTGAAGGGAACGGGATGGCCTTGTAAAGGCGGAGGCGAGCCTCGCAGGAGATGGAGTCTTCTTATTCTTCTTCCTCAATGGGTGGGACGTCGTGTATGGCAGGTCGGTACGTTGCTGCTTTGTAAAGGAAATAAATCGTACGTTGTTGGTTTGTGAAGCAAGATATGGAATTTATGTTGGGACTAAGCTTTATCTCATCTTTTAAGATAATGCACGTATGTCATGATGCTAATCAAAAATCCAATAACGTAATCGTGTATTTTTTTTAATGGGGCAATAAAAAGTTATACATTACCAAATTCGATATGTGTTTCCTATTTAGATATTATTGTTTCCTATATTTTTTATATTTAGCACCATCTTCCTCTATTTATATAAGCCCTCTATCCGCTTATCCCTTCCCTGGTCGCTTCCAACTTCGGGCGCCATCTCTGGCTCTTGTTCTCTTGCTCTTTCTCCCTCCCTCTCCTACTCAAAGGGCGGCGGTGGTGATCATGTCGGAGATTCAGATAGGGACTTCTTGGATGAGGACTACCGACCGCTCCGTAAGAGACCGAAGAAGAATAATGCTCCTTTGCAGCATCCGGTACAACACTTTTTTCACTTTTTTTTTTTTTATATCAAATAATCAGAATTCTTGGTTGAGAGATACTTATTGAGATCTTGAATTATGTTATTGAATTATTTGCGTTTTTTTTTCTCTCTCTCTATTCACAACATCTTCTTAAAACATCTAACATAACTTTCTCTGTTCGATTTGCCTGACACGAAGCCTTCTCAAGCTACCAGAAAGATGAAACCTTCAAAGTTTCATGCGCCTACCCGTTTGAGAATCGGAGCTTGGGAGGTAGGAGAATTTGATTCTAAAGCTTGACGTATTGAATATTCAATGGAATCAATGCAATAAAATTGCTATTGAACTTTGCCTGAATTATAGCTTTTTTTCACCAGAGGTCTGTACTTGATTATGTAGAGTAAAATACTAATCATTCTTGATTGCTACTGGTTAGAGCATAGTCAAGAATACAAACTCAAGATTTTTCTAATTGCCCTCAGTAGAAAATCTTATGTGCTTTGTTTGCTTACAAGTAGTTCTTTATCAAGGTGGATAAAGATTTGTCTGGTGGCTAATTGACGTACCCTTGTAAACAGCATGTATCAAGACATGAAGGTGATCTAGAGGCTAAGTGCTACTTTGCGAGACAAAAACTTATTTGGGAGTTTCTTGAAAGTGGCCTGAAGAGCAAGATTGAAATTCCATGGTCACATATTAAGGGTCTAAAGGTAACATACCCTGAAACAGGGGATGGAACCCTGGATATAGAGGTAATCTTATATGAGCATCAAGAGATGTTTTCTAATGGCATAATGTATCAGTTCTCTTAACAAAGCTTTCTGCTTGTTTTGTTCAGATAGCTACGCCACCTCTTTTTTACAAAGAGACCGATCCTCAGCCGAGAAAGCATACCATATGGCGACCTACAACAGATTTTACTGGCTTCCAGGCGAGTATACACAGGTGAAATTTTATCATCCTAAGCTGGTTAATGCTATTAAGCATCAACAGTCTGATTTGCATGTAAAGCTAATGATCTATTCGGTAATTGATAATTTTAAAAATATAGTGTTTATTAATATGTTTGTGCATGTATTGGTGCATTGAAAACGTAGCTGGTGCCTTATTAACAAAACCAACCATTTATGTTTCAACTTTACTATTAAAGGGGCATGCAAGTAAAGAAAGCAGTGTTGGTCTTGACTTTTCATAGACGCATGAGTACAAAATGATAGAATTGCACGCAACCACTGAAAATATGCACTAGTTTGTTCTTTGTTAAGCAGAAATTTTGTTTCATACATCATGTTTTCCTTTCATAAAAAGAGTGAGTGAATACAAAACAAACTTGCTTTGTACTCATGTAATTCTTCAGTAGATAATCAGATCAACTTGATATCGGGAGCCATTTATCTCACCCGAATTTCTTCAATAATATCTCCACCCACTTCAGGAACATCTACAAGTTTGGTTGGTGGTAATTTGATTGATATTTTCACTTCCAATGTTGTGGTGTACTTCCATAGGAGGTGAATAGCCTAATGTTTTGTCTAACACTTATCAACTTCTTGCTTGAACTAGGCACTTTCTGGAGTGCGAACAAGACTCGTTAAGGGAGAATATGGACAAGATTTTCCAATGCAGTCCACGTTTATATTTTCTGAGTCAACAACCAGAAGATGAATCCAAATCTCCATACTCTGAACCTCAATACTCTGTTTTTGCTGATCAACTTCAAGGTAAAGATCATGCTTTTGATAGTATGAAGGATGGTAATGGATCCACCTTCTCAGAATTCTGTGTTTCTGGTTCGCATTTGTGTGATACCTCATCAATATCCATGAAGAGCATGGTACCGGTTTCTGTTGCGAGTGTACCAGATCCTGTCTCACAGGAAATTCCTTCAGCCAGCACAGGTAAGACTATACCAGCTCTTGGCATATATGACGCTGAAATTGTATAAATTATCTGAACAGCCATGTTTTCTTCAATCTTTTAAAAAAGAAAACTCTGAATGCTTTTTCTTTCTGTTGTTCATTCATCTTGAATGACTCGTGACAAATGACTGGTCAAGTCTGAGCATCTTAGAATACATGCTTTTTGCATTCTCATAATAATTCAAGCTTAATTCTTTGATGAGTGGTGATGTTCTTGGGTCAGAATTTATAATAGTGTCACCGATACAGATGTCTGTTAAGATGTCAAAAATCAATTACTTTAAATGGAGCATTCTAGTTGATTTGAGAAACTTGATGAAGGATGCTAACACGTTTATCTGTAATCTAGCTCATAGGGAGCTCCCTTGAATCACCAAGCTCCATATTGTTGTGGCAGTTTTTTCTTGTGTACTGGGTTTGCTTGCAGTATTTTTCATCAGCATGTTGTTTCTTATTTCTTGAATATTTTACAAAACATCGGTTGTTGCTTCAGGAATGGAATCCCAAGAATGGAGTAGTGCCGGTGCCGCAGAGGAGTCGGAGGAACCTAATTGGTAGGATCAGTCGATTTGGCCAACCGCAGAGAATAAGTAATTAAATTAAATTGTTCATTGGATGACATCCTCCTCCTTGTAAGATGGCATTCTGTGGCCCAGATCATTGTGATAAATATTTCACCATGAACTGACGGAAAAATCAAATCAAACAATGCATTCTATATAATTGATTAAAAACTTTGAAAGCTTCATGATGCTGGTTGACAACTGTGCAACATTCATAGGTGGCTATCTTTATAGTTGTTGCGTAATGGTTAAATGAGGTTCATGAACAATGTAATTATACTACATTTTCGTCTGATAGATTTTTTTTTCTTTTATTTTTTTGTTCAGAATAACCACATTTATACTACCAAGCTCCGATGCCAACAGGATCACCCATGGATTGTGAATTGCGCAAATAACTGAACTTCAGATCCACATAACAATTATGCCATTGCTTTCTTCTTAATCAAAATTGATGCCATCGTAGACCGTGATAATCCATCACCACCATATAGAATCAGAAAGAAAGAAGATACACGAAAAATGATCCCTGCAAATCAAGGGAAATTAATCAAACAACCAACAAGCAGCAAAGGAAGAAAAACACGACCCACAAGTGAACGATTGGTTATGGAGCAGAAGGTTAATTGATTATTCTAATAATTCTGGCTCTGGTTATCAGTGTCATTAGCTCTGATGATATTTTAGGGGAAATCGTGAGTTACATCTGGTGCAACAGGACAACAATTGCAATGAAAATGAGTGCATGGTGCTGATTAGGAAAAATGGGGTATATTGCTTTTGCTATGTCATTGGTTACATGCACTGAGAGTTTTTTCATAAACAAAAAAGAAATGTACATTGTCTGTGGCAATATATCGTGCTTGTTATATTGACTTACAGAAGCCATGCTACATCCCTCAAAAGTGAGCCATCCACGTGGGCATAGAGAGGTGGGCCACAAAATTTCAGAAATTCGGACCGGACTTCTAAAACAAGAAAAGAAAAAAGACTCGAAAATTCAAAGGTTGCATCAGAATGTAATCATTTTCCACACAGTTACGCATAACCAGTTAAAAAAAGACCAGTTTATTTGAATGTATTGCATAGTATCAGCAGAACCTCTTGAGAATGTATAACAACACATACTTTACTGCATAGAATTCTACAAGAGAAGATAAAATGATGAAACCATAAATAAATTCCAAGGATGTAAGAAAGAATAGAAAAAAGTAGATGCAAAATTGATTATTTTTGAAAATAAGCAAAAAAAAAAAAAAAAAAAGCACTTGGGCATTGGAAACCCGGTGAAGAAACTCTTGTGGCAGTTGTCAAGAGTTTTTATGGTCAACTGACCCAAAAACATTGGTGCTGTAGTCCAATAAGCAGTCATGTGTTCCCCCGTAGAATTTGATGCCAAGAATCCGAAATCCTTCCTTTCCTGTTACACCCCATATCTATATCAGAAAATAACTATTATTCATCACAAATTTTGGAAGATATATATATATATATATATATATATATATATATATATATATATATATATATATATATATATATAAATATAAAGAAAAAGGAACAAGTGAAACAGACTGAGAGCTCACTTTCAACGTTACTTGTTCATTCTCGGCAAGAATTTCCTTGGTAAAATATTCAACACTCATTTTAGCTTTAAATTGTTGTGTGAACTTCTCGTATACCTATATTGAAAGGTGAATAATTCAGAATGGAAATAACACTGCAACCACGTACATTAAACCCAGCATCATTTGAACATTCATATCATGAACATGTAACATTAACAAAAAGAGAGAGGAAACGTTACCTTTCTTAAGCCCATGCTTTCCAGAAAGGTTCAGACTGTTGATCAGAAGAATCACTGTATTTCAATTTAGTAAAGTCTTGATCAAGATAATCCATGAGATAAATTTGAAAGGTTGAAATACAATGTGGATGAAGCAATCTCAGTTGACAGTTAACCTGAGACCATCCTAGAGCATCCAGGATCAAAAGGATGAATTATATGGTAGCCATGAGTATGGATTTTGAAATATTTTTTTGTGATAATTCGATCTATCTAGACATCGAGAATCATTGCTAGATGGTATCTCGATTAGTGCAGGAATTGGTTCCTGTGCTACTGGCTTAGTGTTTGAACCTATGGAGTCACGCACACAAGTCAAACAAAGTAGGAAGAAATTGACCTATGTTTATATGTCCAATTTGAAAGTACTTGATTTGATTGAACATATAAGCTAACTTGATTGAAAATTGAGTTATGGATAAAATGAGATTAAAGAGTTGACTATGTCTAGCTAGCACTACACATGGGGTTCAGGTTCAATTCCGGGGATGAACAATTTCTATCTATGATCCATGAAATATATGAAAGTTTGGATTTAAGTACTAATTAATTTTAAATTAGTTTTGAATTAATTAAATAAGTCTAAAATTCAAGTTAGACTTAGTACAAAAGTCCTAAAGAATTTAGGATTGACAGTCTTTCAAAATTATTTTGAACCAGCTTCGAATCAGACCTATTTTGGATGAGATATGAGTATTCCTACTTGCACTAGGAATACCCACTCATGAAGCATGATCAAAAATTAGTTTGGTGCTTATTTGTGGCATCCCAAGTGGGTGTGGAAGTAGGTGCAAAGTGGATGTCATAAGTGATGGCAATTATATCTCATGTAGGAGTCCTTCTTTCATGAGTATTGGACCAATTCAAATCAAATTTGAATAAAAAGTCCTCTCATTGGGTCATGAGAATCATCTATAAATAGAGAGAGTCTCTACCTATAGATGAGAGAAGAGAATAGAATAGCAAACAAATCAAATTGAAAGAAGAGAAAAAGAGAGAGAGACAGGCGTGTGAAGAGAGAGGTCCTTCATCTTCTACATCTCTCTCTTTGTTGCCGCCTCCTCTCCTTGGGCATGGATCCTTCTTGAGCATCCTACCTGCTGATGTGAGGTATCACATCATCACATCTCATCCTTCGATTGATTGTGTATGCGAAGCCAATTGGATTGGAGTTCATCCTGCTTTTCGATGGCGTCTGATGTGCAGCGAAGTAGAGGGTCTGCATATCCAGGCCTCTACGAAGGTTTATATCAGATAATTTAGGATTTGATCTCTGATTCTGCTATGATTCAGATAAGAATTTGATCCTTAAATAAGTAGAACATTAGAGAAAATTTTTAGATGCAACCTGAGCATTCTGGAGGAAAACTGTTCCTTTCTCTTCAACTGGTATCAGAGCAGGCCTGAAATATATGCATGTAAAATAGAATTTTTTATGATTATTTATATGAGATATAATTAAAATTTTTTGTGTGACATTAAATCTCATTTAAATCTATTTATATAAAATTTTTGATCTGATTTTGATTCGATTAGAGGTGCCTAATCAATGGTTGATTGAGGTTTTTATAAATCTATTATAACAGAATTCTGTTGTTACTGAATTTTTGATGAAAAAAATATGAATTAAAAATCTATTTTAAATTTATTTTAATAAAATTTTAATTTTATTATTTTTTTTATGAAGTGAGAATTATTTTAGTTTTAAATTGAATCTGTTTCGATGGATATTTAGATCTGAATCTTATCATAATTCAGCACTATGCGAAAATAGATTTTATCAAAAATTAATTTCTTATGCATTCATATTTGCATCTAATTATTTTTTTATTCTATATCAAATCTAAAATTGATATTTTATAATTAGTATAAGATAAATTTTAGATTTAATATGATATATATGATACATCAAATCTAATTGGGTTAGATGAAAAACATAATTGATGAGATCAAGGATATGTTTATGACATAAAATAGTTTTGTCAATAATTGTATGTTGATGTAATTATATATGAAATTAGATTTCAGATCTTAATAGCCTAGTACTCAGATTGATGAGATCACCAGACCGTCCCTCTTGAAATTTTTTACTTACCTGAAGTTTTTGCAACGAATTGCATATATTAATAAGACTTCCGGTATCCAATACCCAGATAGTAGTATTACAAATAAAAAAATTATAAGATGTTATCATATAAATACCTTGTAAAGCAACCAATTGCCTCTTTCTCTTATTCTTAGGCATGCTTAGGTCAAATGAGACAGTGGGAGGATAATTGAACTTAAGAAGTTCAAGATCTATAAACTATCCTATCTTAACCTGTGGAGTATCCATAAGTTAATCCTCAACCAGATGTGCCCGTGATGAGGCACGACAATGATACACACTTTCTCACCGAAAGGTCAATCCGAATGCGTAATGTACCACTCAAATATGGGTTTGTCATTGAGAATAACTATACCTATTGTTGGTGCAAAAATCTGCTTGCGTCAGAGAAGTTGGAGTCGAGGGAGTCGCGGTCGCCGTCGGGACCTGCAAAAGAAGTCTCAACCGGAGTTGGGGTTGCTCCGGGAAGACCCTCCGACGCTCAAGTCAGTTCTCTGCCTCAACAAGAATGGAGTGCTCGAACGAAAATTTTAGTAGAGTTTTGGGATAGAAATTAGAGCTTAGAGAATAACGTATCTGGGGTCACCCTTTTTATAGACGGAGGGTGCAATGGACTAATGGCGACGTGTGTAACCGTCTGTCAGTGGGCCGTTCAGAGCCAAGAGGGGTATGTTACGAAGAGTTGTGGAACGGGATCGTGGCCATCACCGGGATACGCCACGTGGAGTCTGTTGCGGGGAGTAGAGCGGCGTCCGTTGTCGCGACTTGCCAGAGGGTGGAGGAACTGCGCGGTATCCATCGCAGAAAGTGGAGCAGAATCGTGGTCATTATTGTGGTCTATCGGGGAGTGATGGAGCCGCACGGAATCTGTCGCAGGAAGTGGAGCAGAGTCGTGACCGTTACTGCGGCCTGACAGGGGGTCCAGGCCTGTCGGCCGAAGTTCGGCTGGGGTGTCTGGCGGAGGGAGGTGGCTAACTACCCATCTGAGAGGAGCTCGGGATCCGACTCCCGTAGGGGTTCGGGCGAAGTCTACCTGCAATCGAAGTCGGAGATGAAGTCTGACTCCCGTAGGAGTCCGGATGGAGTCTACCTGCAGTCGGGGTTGGGGACGAGATCCGACTCCCGTAGGAGTCCGGACGAAGTCTTCCTGCAGTCGAGGTCGGGGATGAGGTCCGGCTCCCGTAGGAGTCCAGACGGAGTCTACCGGCAATTGAATTCGGGGACGAAGTCCGACTCCCGTAGAAGTCCAGATGGAGTCTACCTGCAATCGAAGTCGGGGATGCAGTCCGGCTCCCGTAGGAGTCCGGATGGAGTCTACCTGCAATCGAAGTCGGGGATGAAGTCCGACTCCCGTAGGAGTCCGGACGAAGTCTTCCTGCAGTCGAGGTCGGAGATGAGGTCCGGCTCCCGTAGGAGTCCGGATGGAGTCTTCCTGCAGTCGAGGTCGGGGATGAAGTCCAGCTTTCGTAGGAGTCTGGACGGAGTCTTCCTGCAGTCGAGGTCGGGGATGAAGTCCGACGCCCATAGGAGTCCAGACGAATTCTTCCTGCAGTCGAGGTCGCGGATGAGGTCCGGCTCCCGTAGGAGTCCGGACGGAGTCTACCTGCAATTGAAGTCGGGGATGAAGTTCGGCTCCTGTAGGAGTCCGGATGGAGTCTACCTGCAGTCGGGGTCGGGGATGAGGTCCGGCTCCCGTAGGAGTCCGGACGGAGTCTACCTGCAATTGAAGTCGGGGACGAAGTCCGGCTCCCGTAGGAGTCCAGATGAAGTCTTCCTGCAGTCGAGGTCGGGGATGAGGTCCGGCTCCCGTAGGAGTCCGGACGGAGTCTACCTGCAATTGAAGTCGGGGATGAAGTCCGACTCCCGTAGGAGTCCGGATGGAGTCTACCTGCAATCGAAGTCGGGGATGAAGTTCGGCTCCCGTAGGAGTCCGGATGGAGTCTACCTACAGTCGGGGTCGGGGACGAGGTCCGGCTCTTGTAGGAGTCCGGACGGAGTCTACCTGCAATTGAAGTCGGAGACAAAGTCCGGCTCCCGTAGGAGTCCGGATGGAGTCTACCTGCAATCGAAGTCGGGGATGAAGTCTGGCTCCCGTAGGAGTCCGGATGGAGTCTACCTGCAATCAAAGTCGGAGACGAAGTCTGGCTCCCGTAAGAGTCCGGACGAAGTCTTCCTGCAGTCGAGGTCGGGGACGAGGTCCGGCTCCCGTAGGAGTCCGAACGGAGTCTTCCTGCAGTCGAGGTCGGGGATGAAGTCCGGCTCCCGTAGAAGTCCGGACAGAGTCTTCCTACAGTCGAGGTCGGGGATGAAGTCCGGCTCCCGTAGGAGTCCGGATGAAGTCTTCCTGCAGTCGAGGTCGGGGACGAGGTCCGGCTCCCGTAGGAGTTCGGACGGAGTCTTCCTGCAGTCAAGGTCGGGGACGAAGTCCGGCTCCCGTAGGAGTCCGGACGAAGTCTTCCTGCAATCGAGGTCGGGGATGAGGTCCGGCTCCCGTAGGAGTCCGGACAGAGTCTTCCTGCAGTCGAGGTCGGGGACGAGGTCTGGCTCCCGTAGGAGTCCGGATGGAGTTTTCTTGCTGGTCGGACGCCGGTAGAATCCCCGAGGGGTCACTCCTGACACGAACTTCGGCTGGGGGGGTATTTTATACCCAACACCTATATATTATTATGAATAATATTTTCTTGACCTATTCGAAAAATGTTACTAGTAGAGACTCTGACAATTGGCCTAAAATCTTGACATCCGAAATCGACTCCCTGTACATCAACTAAGTGTGGACTATGGTTGAAGCACCTATGGGTATGACCCAACAGGATGCTATCAGGGATGTAATTCTGAATTTTTTGCTTTTGCCACACACCATCTAGAGAAGATGTCTCTGGTGGAAGGGTAAATGCATTTATGAATTTTGGTTGGAATTGAGGAGATGGCACCTCTATTTTTAATGAGATAGTCAAAATGTTTGACTTCATCAAATATAGATAAACCATGTGTGTATGCAAGAAGATAGGTGGGAGTCCCACTAACTTCTTGGTTATGTATGTAGGTGACAAATAGCTTTTTGGGAAGGTAGTCCCGATATTGCACTCGATGAATACTTATCACAAAAGTTTTTATGAAAAAAAAAGACTTGGGTTAAGCATCCAATTTCTTGGCATCTATAGGGATAGATGTAAATAGATGATTAGGCTTGTTCCAATCTAAGTACATAGATTTAATATTGAAAGGGTTCAACATGAATGGGTGTAAAAATATTTACTTACCCATACATTCAATGTACCAAGCCTGATGTGAATTATGCCTTGTGTATAATCATAGATTTCAGACTGATCCATCATAGGATCTTATGAAAACTGTGAAAAGCATTCTCAAAGTACATGAGAAACACTAGAGGAGTAGTGAATTGGAAGAGTTCCAAACAACAAACTATATTTGACTCAGTTAATTACTATTAGTAAAGATTGCTTAGAAAAATTGCCTGATGAAGGGTTCATCATTAAGTTGGGTGTCATCTCATCAAGTATCCACACACATCCTAGGTACTTTCACCTCATTTATGATTTGATCATAAAGTGTGTTAATATTAAGAACAGTGTAATAGGACCAGTTCACTAAAGCTTACATAGCAGCAGTGCGATCGTCACCCTGATTGCATGGAATCAGGTATAGGTGCGATTGACTTTAGTGTAAGTGGGAGATTGAAAGAATTGTGCTTACAAGTCAATCGCATGGGGATGCGATGGAATTTTTCTTTATTATCTTTCTGCTCATTTGCATGACATTAGTTATTTTACTTATTTGAGGTATTATATTTTATCATTTACTTTATCATTTTTATATGATTATGATAAACCTCTTAGATTAGGATAATGATTTTAGGGCCATGATGAGATCATGTCAGTGAGATCTAAAATTTTAATAGTTCTAATCTAAAATATTTCAATCATTGGATCATTGAGTCGGAGATCAATGACTCCGATAAGACTGGTACATCCTATGTATGCTCGATGGAGAGGATGGTTAATCTCACAACCACTTATATGGTGATACTAATACAAGAATGTAGGTGCTCATTAAAGAATGAGTTCACTGAACTGATCTATAAAAGAATATTTGATGGAGCCTTACAGCATGTCAACAGATGGTTCTTCAGTGGGAGTAGTGCATGTGATCTTTTGACCTGAGATCACCATGGTACTTTGTGTGTATGGATCCTTACTTTGGTTTATTCCCAAGCACACCACTTTGAGATGTATGTGGGATATTTTGAGTATGGTGAAGAATGCATGGAGATTGTGAGTGGTCAATAAAGAATCGATCACTCCTTATAGGAGGAGAAAACATCTTATGTGATCTCATAGGATGGTGACTCTGAGAGTCTCTGACCAGAGCAGGGATGAATAGTAGAAATATTTTTTATTGGTTCATCAATCGAGTCATCATCATTAGATCGAGATATATATGGTTAGATATTTGGGTCTGACATATTTTCATACCCATAGCCTTTTCGGGATGTTGCAT
The DNA here is from genome assembly GCF_000442705.2 of Elaeis guineensis. Lineage (NCBI taxonomy): Eukaryota > Viridiplantae > Streptophyta > Magnoliopsida > Arecales > Arecaceae > Elaeis > Elaeis guineensis. Next base: position 5,548,464 of record NC_026000.2, read on the forward strand.
GATCGAAGGATTGAATTGCATGATAACTCACTACGGAAGGACAATTTTGATATTTTTATCAAATTTTAAATTTTTTAGATAGTCATGACACGTTGCTAGATATCAATCTTGACTTATAGATTTGATAGAATTAAAAAAATTTAATTCTAAAATTAATTAGGAAGAATCCTAGTTGATTGGGACTCTTGAGCTGACCTAATCCAATCAGATTAGGATTTCATCGAGAGTTTGGATCTACTACTGGCTAGATTTGAAACCCAATGGATCACATACAATAAAAATTTAGTCTTGATCTAATTAATTTAAATTTATTATAAATTTAATGGGTTAATTAAATTACTAGCACATGAATTAATCCAAGTGACCAATTGAGTTCAGTGCAAAGGTGTTTGTGCTTACCTAGTCTTGTTGTCTTGACCTAATGTGATTAGGTTTGAACCATCTAAATTTTTTAGTTAGTTTTATCTGATTTTGTGGAAGTGTTCCACATAGAATCAACCTCCTCCACATCAAACCACACGCATATTAAGTGTTGGCATCATATTTATTTTGGTAATTAAAAAGGAGAGTCCTTTTTTCTTACTCCTCTTAAAATCATTACATATTCCACACATTCTATTAATTTTGTGCACCATTAGATGGTGCCTTGGGATGTGGGAGGTGGAAAAGGAGAGGGAGTCCTTCTCTTGGAAGGAACTCCATGCCAAAAATAAGTTGGGATGCCCCATTTATGGCATTGAATTGAAGAGTCCATTTCAACATGGACTCTTATTTCTTTCCATTAATTTCTACGTGTTTGTTAATTCCATGTAACATCAAATTTCTCTTGGGATTATGGGTGCAGAAGAAGAAGGAGAGTCCTTCTTTTGGAAGGAGTTTAAACACCACATTTTAATGGGATGCCACATTTTTTGATTGATGTGGAAGAGTCCTTAATTTTATGGACTCTTGAATTCTCCATGCCATTCCTCTTATCCCACGTGCCATATGATGGCGTTATATTTTTTCTTGATAGAGGAAGAGTCCTTCTACCAGTGAATCACCTTTTATTCCACACCAACCCATTGTGTTCTACGTTAAAAATTGATTGGGGTGTGTAAGGAATAAGGGACGCCAAGAGTTGGCATCCCATGGGATACCCCCTTATTCCCTATAAAAAGGGGGTGCTATTCCTTATTTTGTACATCCCTTTTTGGCTGGGTTTAGGTGTGAGAATGAGAGGATAAGACAAGAAAAATGTTTGAAAAAATTATCAGAAAAGAGAGAGAGAAAATGGAAAGAAAGGGAGAAAGAAAAAAGAAAAGTATGAGATACTTGTCCTAAAATCAAATTGTTCATGTGTTGAACATAAAATCTGATTAGAGTGTGATTTGATACTTTAGAAAAGGATTTCTAAAGTGGTCCTTGTAGAGGTCATGAAGGCATACAAGCATTGGTGCATCCTGTTCTTGCGAAGGACAATCGGCAGCGCACTTACGAAGAAGGGTACAGCACCATGACGAGTTGGAAAGAGCCCTGATCAGTCCTGTGTGGATCACCGTTAGAGAATTTTTGCTTTGGAGTCTCATGGAGATCTCAAAATCATCAGTTTGTGGTCCTCATGGTGGTATATGACTTCTGGTCTTCTCCTCATATGCTTGATTTTGTAGTTTGATTGTAATCATCAAGGGGTTCCAAGGATTTTTGAGTTCTAGTAATTAAGTTTAATTGTTAAATCTTGTTTTCATTTGTTGAATGCATGTTAAAAATTTTGAAATATATATTCCACTGCATCACCGAAACCCATCAGAGGAATGATGCTACTCAAGTCCAAACTGGGTATAATTTTTCGATCGCGTCTCGACCGTCCTCATACCCGATGCATTATAAAGCAAATCCGCCTTCAAAGATTTCTTCTTTGAATTCTTTCGAATTTTTGAAGTTCTCGATGGCTTGGTTTGGGACTTCCCTCGCTGACTCTACTTCAGCTCTTGCGGAGGCCAACTCAGCATTGGCCAATGTCAACCTTTCCAGAGTGGCTCGATACCTTCCGCACTCCATTTCAAGTTCATCAATGCATCCATCCCTCTCTCGTCAGAGCCAATGGATGGAGTGCTTCTTGCTCCTGATCCGAGACTTGAGGGATGAGATGTTCTGGCAAGCCGACTCAAGTTTGGCCCTAGAAGACTGTAGATCTACCTTCATTCGGGAGATCTACTCTTAAAGGTTTTTCTCCTGTTCAGTTGTCGCCTGGAGTTGTTCGAGGGCAGCATTCTTTTCGACGATGATGGCTGCCACCTTATCCATCCACGATCAATGAAAGTCAACAATCTTTCGATAGTCGCTCTCTGAATCGTGCATGTCATGCGCCCACTGAAAGCAGAAGATAAATCAAGTCAGATTAAAAAAAAATATCAAAAAACTTACCTCGAGTATCATCGGGTAAAAGGAAGAAAATATTTCAGCGACAGTCTGGTTCTTCCTATTCTCTTGATCAGTCGAGAGAAGAGCAACTTCGATGAGCCACTTGGTCAATGCCAGATTGGCCAAGGCTGACTCACTCTCGGAGATTCGAATGTCGAAAAGAGTTGGAAGGCCTACAGACGATCCGTCATTGGCTGAAGTCGCTGGCACCTTCCCCCGATCTTCGGTCGACAGCCCATGCTTGAGAATGTTGGGAAGTCGGAGCTCGACTGCACTCGAGAACATTCTGCTGGAGGAACGGCTAGCACAAATGCAGACTGCTTGGATTCGACTGTGACTCCCGCCCTAATCCGAACCTCTGCTGATGGAGCCACTGATGGTACTCTTGCAGCTCTGTCCTCTCCTACCGTCCCATCTTCAGCAGACGGTGCCTCAAAAAGCATTGTCAGGGATGACAATGCCAAGACTGGATCAAGAATCGTCTCTAATGGAATGTCAGATTCCCTCACCAGTACCGATGGAGTAGTGACCTGACCTTTCTTCGACGGTCAGGAGGGTCCAGCTTCAACTGTTGCCTTCTTTTTGACCGCATACGAGCGGTTATCAGTAGCCGACACTCATGCTCTTGGCTGCATAGCTGCTGTTGGGTGTAAAATCCCACCCAGCCGAAGTTCGTGTCAGGAGTGACCCCTCGGGGATTCTACCAGCGTCCGACCAGCAAGAAGACTCCATTCGAACTCCTACGGGAGTCGGACCTCATCTCCGACCTCGACTGTAGGAAGACTTCGTCCGGACTCCTACGGGAGTCGGACCTCGTCCCCGACCTCGACTACAGGAAGACTTCGTTCGGACTCCTATGGGAGCCGGACTTCATCCCCGACTTTGATTGCAGGTAGACTCCATCCGGACTCCTACGGGAGCCGGACTTCATCCCTGACTTCAATTGTAGGTAGACTCCGTCTGGACTCCTACGGGAGTCGGACCTCGTCTCCGACCTCGATTGCAGGAAGACTTCGTCCGGACTCCTATGGGAGCCGGACTTCGTCCCCGACTTCAATTGTAGGTAGACTCCGTCCGGACTCCTATGGGAGCCGGACCTCGTCCCCGACCCCGACTGCAGGTAGACTCCATCCGGATTTCTACGGGAGCCGGACTTCGTCCCAGACTTCGATTGTAGGTAAACTCCATCCGGACTCCTACGGGAGCCAGACTTCATCCCCGACTTCAATTGCAGGTAGACTCCGTCCGGACTCCTACGGGAGCCGGACCTCGTCCCCGACCTCGACTGCAGGAAGACTTAGTCCGGACTCCTACGGGAGCCAGACTTCGTCCCCGACCTCGACTGCAGGAAGACTCCGTCCGGACTCCTACGGGAGCCGGACTTCATCCCCGACCTCGACTGCAGGAAGACTCCGTCCGGACTCCTACGGGAGCCGGACCTCGTCCCCGACCTCGACTGCAGGAAGACTTCGTCTGGACTCCTATAGGAGCCGGACCTCGTCCCCGACCTCGACTGCAGGAAGACTTCGTTCGGACTCCTACGGGAGCCGGACTTCATCCCCGACTTCAATTGCAGGTAGACTCCGTCCAGTCTCCCACGGGAGCCGAAACTCGTTCCCGACCCCGGCTGCAGGTAGACTCCATTCGGACTCCTACGGGAGCCGGACTTCATCCCAGACTTCGATTGCAGGTAGACTCCATCCGGACTCCTACGGGAGCCGGACTTCATCCCCGACTTCAATTGCAGGTAGACTCCATCCGGACTCCTATGGGAGCCGGACATCGTCCCCGACCTCGACTGCAGGAAGACTTCATCCGGACTCCTACGGGAGCCAGACTTCATCCCCGACTTCGATTGCAGGTAGACTCCATCCGGACTCCTACGGGAGCCAGACTTCATCCCCGACTTCGATTGCAGGTAGACTTCATCTGGACTCCTACGGGAGTCGGACTTCATCCCCGAATTCAATTACCGGTAGACTCCGTCTAGACTCCTACGGGAGCCGGACCTCATCCCCGACCTCGACTGCAGGAAGACTTCGTCCGGACTCCTACGGGAGTCGGATCTCGTCCCGGACCCCGACTGCAGGTAGACTCCATCCGGACTCCTACGGGAGTCGGACTTCATCTCCGACTTCGATTGCAGGTAGACTTCGCCCGGACCCCTACGGGAGTCGGACCCCGAGCTCCTCTCAGATGGATAGTTAGCCACCTCCCTCCACCAGACACCCCAACCGAACTTCGACCGACAGGCCTGGACCCCCTGTCAGGCCGTGGTAACGGCCACGACTCTACTCCACTTTCTGCAATAGATTCTGTGTGGCTCCATCACTCCTTGGCATGCCGCAGTAACGGCCACGACTCTGCTCCACTTTCTGCGACAGATTCTGTGCGGCTCCATCACTCCCCGACAGACCACAATAATGACCATGATTATACTTCACTTCCTGCGACAGATACCGCACAGTTCCTCCACCCTCTGGCAAGTCGCGACAATGGACGTCGCTCCACTCCCCGCAATAGACTCCCCGTGGCGTATCCCAGTGATGGCCACGATCCCGTTCCACTACTCTTCGTAACAGACCCCTCCTGGCTCTGAATGGCCCACTGACAGACGGTTACACATGTCGCATCAGTCCATTGCACCCTCCATCTATAAAAAGGGTGATCCCAGATACGTTATTCTCTAAGCTCTAATTTCTATCCCAAAACTCTGTTAAAATTTTTGTTCGAGCACTCCATTCTTGTTGAGGCAGAGAACTGACTTGAGCGTCGGAGGGTTTTGTCGGAGCAATCCCAACTCTGATTGAGACTTCTTTTGCAGGTCCCGGTGGTGACTGTGACTCCCTCGACTCCAGCTTCTCCGATGCAAGTAAATTTTTACACCAACAGGATTGGCGCTAGAGGAAGGGCCTGTGCCTTCGTAGTACCCTTGTTCTTAAAGGAGCGCTCAACGAGACCACTTCTGGTCATCTTCCCCGGCATCCTCTTCTCCTTCCTCCGCTAGATTTTCGCCCGATGCCTCCCCGCAGAGCATCCACCCGGTGGTCCACAGCCTCCGCGGCCAGATCTCAGGCTCCAGCCTTACCTCTAGTTTCCCAGCCTCCTCTTCCTCTCCCGACGATGGCAGTCGGTGCAGAGCAATTCGATCTGCTGGTTCAGAAGGTTAGAGACCTCACTGAAGCTGTGCAGGCCATACCGCAGCAGCAGCAACCACAGGCATCAGTGCGACTGGAGAGAGCGTCGCCAAAACTCCAAAATCCAACGGTAGGGCGGGCTACTTGGGCCAGCCACCCCGTCTTCCCCGGAAGGACGAATCCGAGGGTGGAGAGCCCTCAGTCGGATCACGATTCTACCCTCGGGAGATCCCTACCTCCCTTCTACCAGAAGAACCTCGAGATCCGCAGTCGAGAGGATTTCCTGGATCAGCGGCTCCGAGAGATGAACCGACAGATCGAGGAGCTCCGCCACGCACCCCCCACCTATGGTGAGGACATTTGTACGGACCCTCCCTTTTCTCAAATGATCATGCAGGAACCGATCCCGCCATACTTCAAGCTCCCTCAATTTGAAAGCTACGACGGGACTTTGGACCCAATGGACCACCTGGAGGCCTTCCGGACAATGATGCTGCTTCACGACACGCCCGACGCCATTCTATGCTAAGCCTTCCCATCCACCTTGAAGGGAGCGGCGAGAAACTGGTACTTGATGCTGAAATCGGGTTCCATCTTTTCCTTTGATCAGATGAGCCACCAGTTTGTGGCTCATTTTGTTAGCAGCCGACATCTCCGGAAGGGTTCAGAGTCCCTCATCAACATCAAGCAGAGGGAGGAGGAGTCCATCCGGGCCTACATTAACCATTTCAATGTCGCCGCATTGGAGGTCCGGAATTTGGACCAATCGGTAGCTATGGCCGCCCTGAAAGGCGGCCTTCAGAAGAACAACCTTTTATTCTCCCTGAAAAAGAAGTACCCCAGGGATTTCGCTGATCTGTTGGCTCGGATCGAAGGGTACGCCCGAGCGAAGAAAGCTTTCAAAATGAAGGATGAGGAGACCGCGAGAGAGCGGCAGGCGGGAGACTCGAGCAAGCCCGCAGTCGAAAAAGGGCCGAGAGAAGCTCGGCCACATTCTCGAACTCCTCCCGGACACAAGCGCATCCAGACTCCTCCCCGAGCATGCAGGCAGGGAAGTTCGGAGCGTCGGGCTCGACGGGACTCTCCCCAGGAAGATTCTGCAGCTATGCCCCCCTCAACGCATCAAAAACCTAGGTATTGATGGAGGTCAGAGAGCAGCTCCCAAAATCAGAGAGGATGTGTATGCACCTCGGGAAGCGCAATCCTAACAAGTTCTGCCTCTACCATCGTGACCACGGCCACGACATGGAGGAATGCATCCAGCTCCGAGATGAGATCGAGGAGCTCATCCGACGAGGTCGACTTGATAGGTTCATTCGGCGCCGGCCTAAGGGTAGAGAAGATCGGCCAAGGGCCCTTCCGCAGCCTGAGCCGTCAAGGAGAGAAGAGCAGCCCGGAGATCGGCCCCCAATCGGGATCATCAACTCCGTCTCTGGAGGGCCTTGACAGGAAACAGACCTTCCACAGTTCTAGGGTTTGAAAACTTGTAAATGTATAACGAACGACCCTACTTTAAATCAAGATTTCTTTCAGATCTGCACATCTTTTCTTTTTTGGCATGGACTTGTAACGACAGGGGATGACCCCGTCGGACAACAAAAATAAACCCCAATGTGGGCAACGTCGAGTGCCCGATTATTTGTAGACCGGATGGGGGGAGAGGCCATACAGCGCCCTTATGCGCCCCCACAGCCATGTTAGGGACAGGAGGAGAACCTCGCCCTAGCATGAGCAAGGTCGAAGGCCCGATTATTTGTAGATCGGATGGGGGGAGAGGCCATACAGCGTCCATATGTGCCCCCACAGTCATGTTAGGGACAGAAAGAGAACCTCGCCCTAACATGAGCAAGGTCGAAGGCCCGATTATTTGTAGACCGGATGGGGGGAGAGGCCATACAGCGCCCATATGTGCCCCCACAGCCATGTTAGAGACAGGAGGAGAACCTCCTCCTAACATGAGCAAGATCGAAGGCCCGATTATTTATAGATCGGATGGGGGGAGAGGCCATACAGCACCCATATGTGCCCCCACAGCCACGTTAGGGATAGGAGGAGAACTTCGCCCTAACATGAGCAAGGTCGAAGGCCCGATTTTTATAGATCGGATGGGGGGAGAGGCCATACAGCACCCATATGTGCCCCCACAACCATGTTAGGGACAGGAGGAGAACCTCGCCCTAATATGAGCAAGATTGAAGGCCCGATTATTTGTAGATCGGATGGGGGGAGAGGCCATACAGTGCCCATATGTGCCCCCACAGCCATGTTAGGGACAGGAGGAGAACCTCGTCCTAACATGAGCAAGGTCGAAGGCCCGATTGTTTGTAGACCGGATGGGGGGAGAGGCCATACAGCGCCCATATGCGCCCCCACAGCCCCGTTAGGAATAGAAGGAGAATCTCGTCCAAACCCGAGCTGAAACCGATCACATCAGAGATAGGAAAAGAACCTCGTCTCGACACCAATTAGGGTCCGACCATTCGAGACCCGATAAAAAAGAAGAAAAAAGAGGGAAATGTGAAGGAACAGCGACGGACTACTCCAACGAAAAATGGAGGCCAAACTACACTAAAAGCACAAAGGACCTCGTCTCTATGAAGAGGGAGGAAGAGAAAGTAAGATCTACGGTCATGAACAAAAGACAAATCGACACGGCGATGACTAGGAACCTCCAAGCGGCATCAACGTCGAACCAATCAAAAATACAAGAAACTCGATAATGATGGCCTAATACAAGGATGAACAAGGAACCTTCGAACAACCTCTACATCGCACAGGATAAAAATAAAAGAAGTCTGGCGCACGATAATTCAACACGATGTACAGGTAAGGTAACGAAGATCTTTTCATTTCATTAGCAAAATATGCATTACAGAGCCTGGAAGATCGAAAAGAAAAAAAAAAAGAAGAAGACAAAAATAAAAAACAACAACGACAACAACAACGGTGACAACGAACAGACAAGCGGCAAAAAAAGACACTTAGAGGGACGAAGGACAAAAAGAGCCCTAAGGGGGCCCAGCTTCCTCCGACTTCGAACTTTCAACTTCGGCCCTCATCAGGGAGTGCCTTAAGCTCTCGAATTCTCCTTCCAATTCCTTCTCTCTCATTAATATCTTCATGTACCTCTGATGAAATCGCTGGCTTTCGTTCTCCGCCTCTCGATGCCTTTTTCTCAGGACCTCGGATTTCGCCTCCACGTCCTTGACTGCCCGCTGCTCGTATACCAGTTGGATCTTCAATTGTTGCAGTTTGGCCCTTCCCTCCCTAAGGGCGACAGATAGCTCCTCTACGGTTCTTCTCAGGGGTTGGAGTTCGTCGAAATCCCGAGCGGGAGCAAGCTGGGCCCCTTCCGCTAGCTGTCGTCGAAGGCGGGCAACCTCGTCGGTCGCCATCCTGAGCTTTCCCCTATATTCATCCACCTTCCTGCACCAGCCGGCCCAGTATGCGTCGTAGCTCGCCTCGACATCCCAGAGCTGTTGCTGAAGGTCGGAGAACTTCTTCGACCATTCCCGATCGCAGTCGGCCCGAGTCGAAAGTCGGGACGAGCTTCCTTCCAACTGGCTAATCCTCTCCTGTGCAGCCGACAGCTCCACTCTGAGAGAACTGATCTTGGCGGCTTGAGCCCAAGATCGGTCGCTGGTGTGCTTCTTGTGTTCCTCGAGCTCCTTCTCGAAGTTCGCTTTCCTCCGACTGTACTCCATGATCCCCTTCACGTGGAGGTTCCGGCAGTGGGTGGCCTCCGCGGTGGCTTCAGAGTGGCCCTTCCTCAACCTGCGAAGCTCGCCATCCATCTCCTTCAACCTTTTTATTAAATGATGAACTTTCTTCTTCAGACGTTGGATCATAGACTTCAGCAGAATCCCTTGTGGCAGGGGGAGCACTTCGGCAGGACACTGCCATCGGGAGACAAAGGTGTCAAGGCACATCTCATTGCATAAAGCAAAACAAAAAAAAGGGGGGGGAACAGGGTGGAGAAGCCCTCCAAAAGGAGAAACTCAATTTTATTGATTGAATGTTTCCTAAAGACAAGAGGGAACAGAAAAATTGCAATAAAAGAAAAATACAAGGTCAGAGGTCTCAGACCTCTGAATTAGGAGTTGGGGAGCTCGGTGTTCCAGAAGGGGGGCTGCGGTGACAGTAGCTGTGGGAGAGGGACCAGCTTCATCTTCGGACGCCTCATCCAAGAAGCCGAGGTTGAGCTCGAGAAATTTCTTGGCCACCTTCTCCTGGCAGAGCTCGAATCCTTTGATGAATGCCTCTTGGCCGAACTTGACGTTCAGGTCCCTCATCTCTGCAGAGGCCTTGAACTCCTCCACTGCTAGAGCCCTGGCCTCCGAGACTAGGACCGGAATCTGCTCCACCAAATTTGCGACCTCGGCCTCCGCCTTCCTCACCGCCTCCTCTGAGGTTTGCTTTTCTTTCTCCAGGGCCTGCTTTTCTTTCTCCAGGGCCTCTTGGAGGGTGACCACCTCGGCTGCCTTCTTTTGAGGCGAGCGACTTCGGCCCGACGACTCTCCTCCACCTGGATGGCATCCCTCCTCACCCGGTTCATCACCTCGATATTGGCAAGGAGCTGGTGCCCGATCTATAAGGGCGGCTAGGAGGTCAGAACGAATGTTGAGAAGCTAATTAAATGAAGGCACGAGGGGAAGGGGGAAGGTGAATCTGTTTACCTCGAGAAAGGACCCTAGGGAGTCCCAAACCCGCTGTTCGGGATCGGTGCGATCAATCCTCTGGACGACCTCGGGCAGGATGCAGCCATCAATCAGCCACTTTATCAAGTCCCTATCATTGAAGGGATTCTCCCCCAGCTCTTCTTCAGAATCGTGGGACTCTTCGATGGCGACCCGACGGCTACTCACCCTGCAGACCACCGACTTCCTTCTCCTCCCCCTCTCGACCCTGGGCGCCTCCACAGAACGGACCCTCGAAATGGGAACCTCAGTGGGGGGACTCCTTGAAGAGGCCCGGAGAGCCGGAGGTTCGGCGTCCGAAGGAACGTCGACTGCGAAGGCCACCTGGACAGAAGTGGCTGAGCTCGTCTCCTTCGTTCTAGCCTTCTTGGCCGATCCGGAGGCCGCGGTGCCTTTCCTTTTGTGGGCCTTGAGACCCCTGGCGAGCATCCGTACTGCTTCGGCATCCATTCCTAAAAAAAAAAAAAAAAAGAGAAAAGATCAGTGATGGGGTGAAAAAGGAAGAAGTGGCATGCAAAAAAAAAAAAGAGAAAAAAAGGAAGAGCAGAAGAAAAGAAGAGGAAAGGAAAGATGGGGTACTCGCAGGATCCAGGGGACTAAAGCCGATGTTGAATAAAAACTGCTCCTTCAGAAGGTTGGAAAGGGAAGGAGCCGAATAACCAAGAAGCCTCTGGGTGGCCTGAAGGTCGTCCTCCCCTAGGCTAGGAGCCCGACGGGCAGAGTCCCTTAGGGAGCCCCAAGGGGGCAATCCCAGCCTCAAGGTCGGGCAATAGACGAAGAGGTACTTCCCCTTCCAGTTATGGATTGAAGAGGGAGCACCTTTCAGCAACCCCTTCTTGTCAAACTGGGGGGAGAAATACCACCAGTCCTTTGCCGAGGGGTGATGCTTGAAGGTGTAGAAATGCCTAAACAAAGAAAGGAATGGCTGAACTTCGATTACGTGGCAAAGGGAGAGGAACCCTATCAAAAACCTAAAGAAATTCGACGCAATTGAAGCTAAAGAAATATCTAAGAAATGGAAAAGGGCGACGACGAAAGGCGAAAGCGGAAGCCAGAGTCCTGCACGGAAGGCCTCCTGATACAGGCAGAAACAACCAGGTGGGGGGGTGCTAGCCTAGTCGGAGGGACCAGAAAGCTCCAGATCATACTCCGGAGGAACTCCATACTGAACCCTTATCAGTAGAAGTTCGTCCGGAGTCATAGAACAGGGAATGGCACCCGACGCAAAAATCGGGCGAGGCTCAGTCCTAGATGTGGGTTCGTCTACAGTGTGGGGGTTCTGGGGGGCCGAGGCGGACGAACTTCCGGAACCACTAGAGGTGGAGGTGCCGGAGGATATTTCAAACAAAGACCCTAAAGATCCTGGAGAAATCGGGCGGGACAAGAGGCGAAAGGTTTGCGGGGGACCAAACCAGAGGAATGCGGCAGAAGAAAAATGGAGGAAAAAGAGCCCCTAGATGGCAAGAAGAGAAACGAAAGTTTCGGGACTAACCTAGATCGCTCCGAAGGATGCAAATGGGCGAGGACAGGGATGACTCGAGGAACGCTTAGGGCCTAGGTGGACGCCAAAGGGGGTCAGAGCTCTCGGGGAGAAGGCAGACACCGACAGAACTCTCAGGCAGAATGAGACTCCTGAAGACGAAAAGACGGGTTTAAATAGACCCTGGGATCAGGCGCTATGATGATCGCGGATCTCCCCAGGCCGACCCATGCTCACCACGAGTCCCACTCGCCACCGCAGGCGGCTAAAAGCGGCTGATAGCTGACAGAGCAATTACTGCACCGTTCCTGGGCCAACGCTCCAGCAAAAATCTCGAAAGATCTCTTCAGGTCACCTCGATTTGAAAAGCCTCCGGCACGCGCGAATTAAATGCCAGAATATCTGACGGCGATCGTGCACAGGATTCAAGGGGACAACTTCGGCTGGGAAAATTTCTCTGTACTTTCTTCATTCGAAACTCGAATTCGAAAGTAGAGAGACTGGTGTTGGGTATAAAATCTCCCCCCAGCCGAAGTTCGTGTCAGAAGTGACCCCTCGGGGATTCTACTGGCGTCCGACCAGCAAGAAGACTCCGTCCGAACTCCTATGGGAGCCGGACCTCGTCTCCGACCTCGACTGCAGGAAGACTTCGTCCGGACTCCTACGAGAGCCGGACCTCGTCTCCGGCCTCGACTGCAGGAAGACTTCGTCTGGACTCCTACGGGAGCCGGACTTCATCCCCGACTTCGATTGCAGGTAGACTCCATCCGGACTCCTACGGGAGCCGGACTTCGTTCCCGACTTCAATTGTAGGTAGACTCCGTCCGGACTCTTACGGGAGCCGGACCTCATCCCCGACCTCGACTGCAGGAAGACTTCGTCCGGACTCCTACGAGAGCCGGACTTCATCCCCGACTTCAATTGCAGGTAGACTCCGTCCGGACTCCTACGGGAGCCGGACCTCGTCCCCGACCCCGGCTGCAAGTAGACTCCATCCGGACTCCTACGGGAGCCAGACTTCATCCCAGACTTTGATTGCAGGTAGACTCCATCCGGACTCCTACGGGAGCCGGACTTCATCCCCGACTTCAATTGCAGGTAGACTCCGTCCGGACTCCTACGGGAGCCAGACCTCATCCCCGACCTCGACTGGAGGAAGACTTCGTCTGGACTCCTACGGGAGCCGGACTTCATCCCCGACCTCGACTGCAAGAAGACTCCATCCGGACTCCTACGGGAGCTGGACTTCATCCCCGACCTCGACTGCTGGAAGACTCTGTCCGGACTCCTACGGGAGTCGAACCTCATCCCTGACCTCGACTGCAGGAAGACTTCGTCCGGACTCCTACGGGAGCCGGACTTCATCCCCGACCTCAACTGCAGGAAGACTTCGTTCGGACTCCTACGGGAGCCAAACTTCATCCTCGACTTCAATTGCAGGTAGACTTTGTCCAGACTCCTACGGGTGTCGGACCTCATCCCCGACCCCGACTGCAGGTAGACTCCATCCGGACTCCTACGGGAGCTGAACTTCATCCCAGACTTTGATTGCAGGTAGACTCCATCCGGACTCCTACGGGAGCCGGACTTCATCCCCGACTTCAATTGCAGGTAGACTCCGTCCGGACTCCTACGGGAGCCGGACCTCATCCCCGACCTCGACTGCAGGAAGACTTCGTCCGAACTCCTACGGGAGTCGGACTTCATCCCCGACCTCGACTGCAGGAAGACTCCGTCCGGACTCCTACGGGAGTCGAACCTCTCCCCGACCTCGACTGCAGGAAGACTCCGTCCGGACTCCTACGGGAGTCGGACCTCGTCCCCGACCTCGACTGCAGGAAGACTTCATCCGGACTCCTACGGGAGCCGGACTTCATCCCCGACTTCGATTGCAGGTAGACTCCGTCTGGACTCCTACGGGAGCCGAACCTCATCCCCGACCCCGGCTGCAGGTAGACTCCATCCGGACTCCTACGGGAGCCGAACTTCGTCCCCGACTTCGATTGCAGGTAGACTTCGCCCGGACCCCTACGGGAGCCGGACCCCGAGCTCCTCTCAGATGGGTAGTTAGCCACCTCCCTCCGCCAGACACCCCAGCCGAACTTCGGCCGACGGGCCTGGACCCCCTGTCAGGCTGTGGTGACGGCCACGACTCTGCTCCACTTCCTGCGACAGATTCCGTGCGGCTCCATCACTCCCTGACATGCCGTAGTAACGATCACGACTCTGCTCCACTTCCTGCGACAGATTCCGCGTGGCTCCATCACTTCCCGACAGACCACAATAATGACCACGATTCTGCTTCACTTCCTGCGACGGATACCGTGCAGTTCCTCCACCCTCTGGCAAGTCGCGACAATGGACGCCGCTCCACTCTCTGCAACAGACTCCACGTGGCGTATCCCGGTGTTGGCCATGATCTCGTTCCACTACTCTTCATAACAGACCCCTCCTGGCTCCGAACGGCCCACTGACAGATGGTTACACACGTCGCCATCAGTCCATTGCACCCTCCGTCTATAAAAAGGGTGACCCCAGATACGTTATTCTCTAAGCTCTAATTTCTATCCCAAAACTCTGCTAAAATTTTCGTTCGAGCACTCCATTCTTGTTGAGGCAGAGAACTGACTTGAGCGTCGAAGGGTCTTGCCGGAGCAACCCCAACTCTGGTTGAGACTTCTTTTGCAGGTCCCGACGGCGACCGTGACTCCCTCGACTCCAGCTTCTCCGATGCAAGCGGATTTTTGCACCAACAGCTGCAATCAAAATAAAGAGATCAGTATAAAGTTCAAAAATAGACAAAAAAAATAAAGTAACCGACTATGTTATACCTAAAGAAATGACCGAACTAAGCCCGACATCGTAGAGAGCTTGTTCGGTCATCAGCTCTCATTGCGATGGAACTGCCATGTCTTTCAGTCAGAGAAAATCTTCCCGATCATTGGCCTCCACCCGATTGTTCTCATTAGGGTCAGTCTTTGGATCACCCCAGCATGAAGGAAAGCTCTAGAGAGAAGAAGAAGAGATGAAGAAAAATTAATTTTTCCATCCATGAGTGGACGATGGAAGATTGATGATAAAAAAAAGGCCTTTCCTCGGATAGAAAAACCACCAACCCTTGACCTTCAGATGAGGACAAAGGACAAAGAAAGATCGAAAAAGAAAAGGATGAGGAACAATTGGTATAAGCTGACACAACAGAGCAAAGCTGATGATCAGTCGGATAGAATTTGGGGCCAGTTGAGCAGGACAGAGGCCATAATAATCAAGAAAATTTTGGATAAACTCCGAAATCGAGAATCGAAGACCAGTACGAAGGTCCTCGACATAAATTACAATCGAATCCGGAAGAGGAGAATTTATTCAACCGTCCGAACCAAGAGCGAAAAGTTGATACTACTTCAGAATACGATACTGTTTCTAGAGCCATTCAACATTGGGCCCAGATAAAGAAGAAGCTTCCATTTTCAGAATTGAAGGAGAGTCATCGATCGGATTCTCCGACTGCTATCCTGAGAAGAAAAAGTTTTTCTACCAGCCATGGAAAATGGAGAACTAGAAAAAGAAAACCCTAAGAAGAGAAACCCTAGAAGAAGGAAAGAAAAACTCAACCTGAGATCAAAAGTGATGCAAGAAACAGAACTCGGATCTCCTAGTACTAGGGCAACCTTCTAGTAAAACCTTCTATACAACAAATGCAAAATCAAGTCTGGATGAAAGCGACTGTGTATATATAGGACTCCTCAACGGTCCAGATGAAATCGATCAAATTTTGATCTCCTCAGATGTCGACATGTGGCGACATCAAAATCGATATTGGTCAGATGATTCAACGCACCTGCTTCTAGATCGTGCCACCTCACCATTATCCACATGAATAGCTTAGAGCCAATGATGTTGGGACACATGGCCAAGATTTACTAGTCAGAATCAAATCGTCTGGATCTGGGCATCGAGTTATCTTCCCGAAATGACAGTCCAATGATGATTTCATAGCTATCGAAATAGCAAAATAGCTGAAGATCTCTCGTATTCCAAAAAATCATTAATACCAGCAGTCGAGTCGGGGCTCGAGGCAGCACGTGATAATTTTTTTCGTTCAACATGACAGACTACGTGATAATATACACGTCAGACCATCTTGGACTTGAGAGTGGAGGGCAACTGTTGGGACAAGTCAACCAACCCCTGACTCTGACTCTACATCGACCTTATGAATGCAATATTTCGAGTAATAATTAGTTGACCGACCGACAGTCAGCTGTTATCAACCATCAATAGACAACTTGGATAATCTCCAATCGAAAATCATCGGCATATCAGAGTTACCGACTGATGCTCATTCGGAACTCCATGACTATCGACTTACTGCTATTACCGATGTATAGTCGGCTTACAAGCTACCAGCGCAGATGACCCGAATGTGATATAACGCTCATCTCACGATCACATAATATCGGAATGTGTGGATTTCACATATTTAACCGTTATGAATGTTTATCGATTATATGTCACGGCTGTTAATGGACATAAACAGCCCATTAATTTCATAATTATGGCCTAATAAAAAGCAGAATCACACGCTTGATGGTTACATCTGAATTATCTATAAAAAGAAGGTAAACGAACAGTATTGGTAAGATAATTCTGGGCTAACACTGCCATTTTAAATACTCTTTATCTGTTGTTCACCACTTCTCACTAACTTAAGCATTGGAGGGTCCCCGCCGGACATAATTCTGGTTAATGTGGACTTCATTTTGCAGGTGCTCTTCATCGATGACGGATGCTACAGAGGATTGGCCGCAACAATATGCACTAAATATATTTTTATAGATATACATGGAGTTACTGATTGACTCAGCTATAGCAAAATTAGAATAATCAATATTCATCATTTAAGGGCATGGCTTTATTATGGTGATTCTTCCTTTTTACAAGTGCTACAAAAAGATAGCTGGTTAGCTATCAAGGGTTCATCATGATACAGTGCAAAACCCAACTACGTTTAAAGAATTGAAGCTGCGACTATGTCTTTATTCAGTTTTGTCCATCATTATTTTTCAATCAGCAGTTGAACCAGTGAAAATCATACACCTTAATCTTCAGATTCCTCAGCTTTCCTCCATATTAAATAAATTTGATGTGTTCAAACTGGTGATGAAGTTCAAGAAGCAAGATACCTGTCTGGCCATTCCTAGTGGTTTCATTCTTTGACGGTGCATATGCTCTTATTCCATACTTTGTTCTCTGGAAGCCACCTCCACCAGCTGTTGGAGAAGATGAAATCAGTAGATGGCCTTTAAATTTTCTTGATTCAAAGATAACTGCTGGACTAAGAAACTCCGATGCACATAAGCACAATATGCTTAGTAAAGTTGTATACAAATTTTTGTGTATATGAGTGATACTATAACTTCTTTACATCAAGCACATGCATAACTCATTGATTTTAACCATCATTGAATTACAATTTGAAAAGGTTGAAGTGACAAACAAAGAATCCCAATCATTCAATATAGTTTCTGTAAAGCGTTGCCTGAAAGCTTTTGGTATTTAGAGTTTTGGTCATTGATAGTTTGAAATAGTGGAAACATGCAAAATTTGTAGGTGAAACTCCCATCAAACTGATCGGATTGATGGTTTATATGCTGCCATATTTACCTGATTATTGTTTCCTCTTTCTGCTGGCTGAATAGTAACTCCATTGCAAACCAGATTTTACTTGTTGCAGGCTTGGGCCTAACTATGTATGCTGGTTTAGCTAATAGTGATGTGTGGAAGGAGTTCTACCGATACTTCAGAGAAAGCAAGTATGTAAGTATCATGACATACTATTGGAAATTTCAATTAAGCATACTCCCATGTGAAATCTCAATTTTTTTCATTCTTTAACTTGCTCGACCAGCATTTTAACCTAGTAAAGACACTCAGTTTTTTAACTAGTCAGCGGCTCCTGTTCAGCTGTTCTACAGAACTGCATCAAATACTTTACAAAAACTTTTTGAAGCTGGGAACTTCTTTCCGTGAAGTCAACATCAGAGTCCATTGACCTCATGTAAAAACTCTGGCATTTACCTATAACATTTTCTTCATTGCAGATCCATATTACATGCATTGATTTTGCGCTATGCTCAGCCTTATCACCTTTTTGGGTCTATAATGATATGACTGCAAGGAGATGGTAAACTGAACACTCTGCACCCATGCTTCTTTTCATAATATGCTCAGAAACCTAAATGTTTTAAAATAAAGGGAAAAATAGAATGGCTTTCTCATCAAAGAACTCACTTGTTCCCCCTGTTGCAGGACCAGTCAAAGTTCTTGGCTTTTGCCAGTGGCACTTATTCCAATTCTGGGGCCATCCTTGTATCTTCTCTTGCGGCCACCTCTTTCAGCACTCCCTGTGAGCACTCCCTCAGTCATAATTGAGAAAGAGTGATCTGGATCCAATTTCCAGCATTTGTTTTCTGCATAAGCAATAGAGTGAACCAAGTATAGCTATAATTGGAGACCGGAAGAGAAGGTAATCCATCGTTCTAACAAAATTGTCATCATAGTATCCCAACCTCTGCTCAAAAGCCGATTTGAAGCAACCCCAACAAAATAAGAATTAATGATGTAAACTTATTATGTTTCACGAGTTTTTATATTCATAAATGAAAAGAAGTTAGAAGTGATGATGAGCTCCCTGGACTTGGTTGACAATTAGAACTGTTGCTTGCGACTCTCTCGGCTCAAATGATATCACTGAAATCCACCATTCTATTGCAGTGCGGTGCTCTCACAAAGCTCAATGCTCTAATGCGGAAACAAATATATGAGACCCGATGGCATTCAGGGATGAATGTAGACCCGTCGGGTAGGGATAATCATTTTGAGATCTAATAATGGCTTCTTGCGACATTACTTTTGGAAAACTTTTGAACTATTCTTGTGTTATTAAGCCCGGCATAAAATATATTACAACTGCATGATTTTTGTCTGGTTTATATTTTAGAGTAACAAACTCTGGTTTATAAGTTGTAGGTGCATGCGCCAATTTTCAGTTCAAGGTAGAATCATGGGGCATCATTTGGAAGTTGAGAAGTTTTGAGTTAAATATTTCCACTGGCATCATTTCTGTTCTAAAAAAAAAAATGAAAGATAGTAGCATCGGACGTTTGTGGTTTTTTTATTATTTTTTTTAAGGAAGGTGTGAGAACATGATTCTTCTCTCTTTTTTTCTTTTCTTTCGTGACTACAAGAGTAGTAACGTCATTGACAGTGGAGTATAGCAGTTATAGAACAACAAAATATAGTTTCCTGCTGCATACAAACAAAATTGCAATAGTTGACATTAGGGTTGAAAGTGAATAGGATGTGGATTGGATACCAACATATCCATATTTGTTTTGTCAAATGAATACAAATATGGATACGGATATTATTTGAATATAAAAATTTATATTTATATTTATTTTAAATATATATGGATATAATTCGAATATTGAAAGTATAGATATAGTTATAGATGTTACTTCGATAATAAACTTTATAATTACAAAATCAAAGATATTACTAAATAAATAATAAATCAAGTTAATAATATATTTATATAGTTATATATTTTTTAAAAAAATTAATAATTATTATGTAAAATTATATAGGATTACATATAAATTCGGATATTCAGATATGGATTGGATAGTTATTTATCCATATCTTTTTTTTTTTTTTCTGACGGATATATATACAGATATGGATAGTAGTTAGATATTCAAATTTTTATTCATATCTGGATTGATTTGGAAACGAATCCGAAAGAATAATATCCAAATCATTTTCACCTTTAGTTGATAGAGTGATGCTGTGATGGTAATTACAACAGTAGGAAGCAACCAGAAAAGATGAACAAGATAATCCAAAGTACTGGAGCAAGCAATGAAGACATCCCTATAATTGCAGAATCCATCCAGGCATGGTATAAGAAGATGCTCCAAAGGTATAGTATAAGATGATGACAGCAGCAGAATCCCTTCAGGCATGGTATAAGAAATTGACAATAGGAGAACATGATTCTTTGGTATACTGTCTGGACAACTTAATACCAAACTCATAGCTCTATCTTCTGGAATGCGTTGCATGTTCCGGATGTACCTTTCTGTATACTATTTTTACTCATTGTCCTTTCCAGGGCTGGCTGGGAGAGAGAAGTAATTCTCGATTGAGGTAAATCTGATAATTGCAGGAAAAAAAAAGGGAATAAGATAGGAGGAGTTAGGTTTGAACTAAGTCATTTGCCATGGCCTGTTAGCAAGCTTTTATTCGGCTTGAAGTAAAGAGATATCGATACCCACTCTTTTAGCGCATCCACGTCTCCAGACAAGAAATACGGGAAGAAATTGCAAAGGAACAGAATCTTTTGACGATTTTAAGATTTGTAATAACATTAGTTCCCTATAAAATGAAACTTAACCGGAATTACACTTAAACAGAACAAGAAAACTAACAAGGAAGGTCTATCGACCAACCAACTGGTAGACGTTGTAAAAATCCTGAATGCGTGTCCAACAAGACATCGAGAGGTTTATATCTTGGTGAATTACAACTTGAGAATATGTGCCCATTCAGCAAATTACAAAGATCGTTAGGTCTAGCTTGTTTCACCCCATTATTCAAATGATTTGATTCACTTTAGACTTTTTTCTTAAAAAAATTGTTTCAATTACATCAATATGCATGCATAAAAATCTTCAACATAGACTGACAACTCTCTATGAAGCCAGAACATTCTAAATATTTTTTTCTAGCAAATGTAAATATATATTTTTTTGAAACATGAAAATTTGATATTCGCTGGATTTGGGTGTTCACCAGCGGCCATGTTCCATCTGGTGATCCATGGAAGAGTTACAGGGTACTCGGCCAAGGGCTCCTCAAGGGAGCACAGCCGCAATGGTGATTGAAAAAACAGGGCAAGTAGATGGAGGTGTGATTTGTGGACATGGGGAAGAGACAGCAAAGGAGAAGAAGACCGGGCTTTACCTTGACTCCGGCGGTGCTCTCCAACGTCGATTTCCGGTGATCACAATAGATGAAACCGGCAAGGTCAAGAGGGAAGAAGAGAAAGAAAGAGGCAGAAAACAGGGTCGGTGGTCGTGATAGAATCTTGAAGGGAACGGGATGGCCTTGTAAAGGCGGAGGCGAGCCTCGCAGGAGATGGAGTCTTCTTATTCTTCTTTTTCAATGGGTGGGACGTGGTGTATGGTAGGTCGGTACGTTGCTGCTTTGTAAAGGAAATAAATCGTACGTTGTTGGTTTGTAAAGCAAGATATGGAATTTATGTTGGGACCAAGCTTTATCTCATCTTTTAAGATAATGCACGTATGTCATGATGCTAATCAAAAATCCAACAACGTAATCGTGTATTTTTTTTAATTGGGCAATAAAAAGTTATACATTACCAAATTCGATATGTGTTTCCTATTTAGATATTATTGTTTCCTATATTTTTTATATTTAGCACCATCTTCCTCTATTTATATAAGCCCTCTATCTGCTTATTCCTTCCCTGGTCGCTTCCAACTTCGGGCGCCATCTCTGGCTCTTGTTCTCTTGCTCTTTCTCCCTCCCTCTCCTACTCAAAGGGCGGCGGTGGTGATCATGTCGGAGATTCAGATAGGGGACTTCTTGGATGAGGACTACCGACCGCTCCGTAAGAGACCGAAGAAGAATAATGCTCCTTTGCAGCATCCGGTACAACACTTTTTTCACTTTTTTTTTTTATATCAAATAATCAGAATTCTTGGTTGAGAGAAACTTATTGAGATCTTGAATTATGTTATTGAATTATTTGTGTTTTTTTTTTTCTCTCTCCATTCACAATATCTTTTTAAAACATCTAACATAACTTTCTCTGTTCGATTTGCCTGACACGAAGCCTTCTCAAGCTACCAGAAAGATGAAACCTTCAAAGTTTCATGCGCCTACCCGTTTGAGAATCGGAGCTTGGGAGGTAGGAGAATTTGATTCTAAAGCTTGACGTATTGAATATTCAATGGAATCAATGCAATAAAATTGCTATTGAACTTTACTTTGCCTGAATTATAGCTTTTTTTCACCAGAGGTCTGTACTTGATTATGTAGAGTAAAATACTAATCATTCTTGATTGCTACTGGTTAGAGCATAGTCAAGAATACAAACTCAAGATTTTTCTAATTGCCCTCAGTAGAAAATCTTATGTGCTTTGTTTGCTTACAAGTAGTTCTTTATCAAGGTGGATAAAGATTTGTCTGGTGGTTAATTGACGTACCCTTGTAAACAGCATGTATCAAGACATGAAGGTGATCTAGAGGCTAAGTGCTACTTTGCGAGACAAAAACTTATTTGGGAGTTTCTTGAAAGTGGCCTGAAGAGCAAGATTGAAATTCCATGGTCACATATTAAGGGTCTAAAGGTAACATACCCTGAAACAGGGGATGGAACCCTGGATATAGAGGTAATCTTATATGAGCATCAAGAGATGTTTTCTAATGGCATAATGTATCAGTTCTCTTAACAAAGCTTTCTGCTTGTTTTGTTCAGATAGCTACGCCACCTCTTTTTTACAAAGAGACCGATCCTCAGCCGAGAAAGCATACCATATGGCGACCTACAACAGATTTTACTGGCTTCCAGGCGAGTATACACAGGTGAAATTTTATCATCCTAAGCTGGTTAATGCTATCAAGCATCAACGGTCTGATTTGCATGTAAAGCTAATGATCTATTCGGTAATTGATAATTTTAAAAATATAGTGTTTATTAATATGTTTGTGCATTTATTGGTGCATTGAAAACGTAGCTGGTGCCTTATTAACAAAACCAACCATTTATGTTTCAACTTTACTATTAGAGGGGCATGCAAGTAAAGAAAGCAGTGTTGGTCTTGACTTTTCATAGACGCATGAGTACAAAATGATAGAATTGCAAGCAACCACTGAAATATGCACTAGTTTGTTCTTTGTTAAGCAGAAATTTTGTTTCATATATCATGTTTTCCTTTTATAAAAAGAGTGAGTGAATACAAAACAAACTTGCTTTGTACTCATGTAATTCTTCAGTAGATAATCAGATCAACTTGATATCGGGAGCCATTTATCTCACCCTCTCACCCGAATTTCTTCAATAATATCTCCACCCACTTCAGGAACATCTACAAGTTTGGTTGGTGGTAATTTGATTGATATTTTCACTTCCAATGTTGTGGTGTACTTCCAAGGAGGTGAATAGCCTAATGTTTTGTCTAACACTTATCAACTTCTTGCTTGAACTAGGCACTTTCTGGAGTGCGAACAAGACTCGTTAAGGGAGAATATGGACAAGATTTTCCAATGCAGTCCACGTTTATATTTTCTAAGTCAACAACCAGAAGATGAATCCAAATCTCCATACTCTACCTCAATACTCTGTTTTTGCTGATCAACTTCCAGGTAAAGATCATGCTTTTGATAGTATGAAGGATGGTAATGGATCCACCTTCTCAGAATTCTGTGTTTCTGGTTCGCATTTGTGTGATACCTCATCAATATCCATGAAGAGCATGGTACCGGTTTCTGTTGCGAGTGTACCAGATCCTGTCTCACAGGAAATTCCTTCTGCCAGCACAGGTAAGACTATACCAGCTCTTGGCATATATGACGCTGAAATTGTATAAATTATCTGAACAACCATGTTTTCTTCAATCTTTTAAAAAAGAAAACTCTGAATGCTTTTTCTTTCTGTTGTTCATTCATCTTGAATGACTCGCGACAATTGACTGGTCAGGTCTGAGCATCTTAGAATACATGCTTTCTGCATTCTCATAATAATTCAAGCTTAATTCTTCGATGAGTGGTGATGTTCTTGGGTCAGAATTTATAATAGTGTCACCGATACAGATGTCTGTTAAGATGTCAAAAATCAATTACTTTAAATGGGGCATTCTAGTTGATTTGAGAAACTTGATGAAGGATGCTAACACGTTTATCTGTAATCTAGCTCATAGGGAGCTCCCTTGAATCACCAAGCTCCATATTGTTGTGGCAGTTTTTTCTTGTGTACTGGGTTTGCTTGCAGTATTTTTCATCAGCATGTTGTTTCTTATTTCTTGAATATTTTACAAAACATCGGTTGTTGCTTCAGGAATGGAATCCCAAGCATGGAGCAGTGCCGGTGCCGCAGAGGAGTCGGAGGAACCTAATTGGTAGGATCAGTCGATTTGGCCAACCGCAGAGAATAAGTAATTAAATTAAATTGTTCATTGGATGACATCCTCCTCCTTGTAAGATGGCATTCTGTGGCCCAGATCATTGTGATAAATATTTCACCATGAACTGATGGAAAAATCAAATCAAACAATGCATTCTATATAATTGATTAAAAAATTTGAAAGCTTCATGATGCTGGTTGACAACTGTGCAACATTCATAGGTGGCTATCTTTATAGTTGTTGCGTAATTGTTAAATGAGGTTCATGAACAATGTAATTATACTACATTTTCGTCCGATCGATTTCTTTTTCTTTTATTTTTTTGTTCAGAATAACCACATTTATACTACCAAGCTCCGATACCAACAGGATCACCCATGGATTGTGAATTGCGGAAATAACTGAACTTTAGATCCACATAACAATTATGCCATTGCTTTCTTCTTAATCAAAATTGATGCCATCGTAGACCGTGATAATCCATCACCACCATATAGAATCAGTAAGAAAGAAGATACACGAAAAATGATCCCTGCAAATCAAGGGAAATTAATCAAACAACCAACAAGCAGGAAGAAAAACACGACCCACAAGTGAACGATTGGTTATGGAGCAGAAGGTTAATTGATTATTCTAATATTTCTGGCTCTGGTTATCAGTGTCATTAGCTCTGATGATATTTTAGGGGAAATCGTGAGTTACATCTGGTGCAACAGGACAACAATTGCAATGAAAATGAGTGCATGGTGCTGATTAGGAAAAATGGGGTATATTGCTTTTGCTATGTCATTGGTTACATGCACTGAGAGTTTTTTCATAAACAAAAAAGAAATGTACATTGTCTGTGGCAAGATATTGTGCTTGTTATATTGACTTACAGAAGCCATGCTACATCCCTCAAAAGTGAGCCATCCACATGGGCATAGAGAGGTAGGCCACAAAATTTCAGAAATTCGGACCGGACTTCTAAAACAAGAAAAGAAAAAAGACTCGAAAATTCAAAGGTTGCATCAGAATGTAATCATTTTCCACACAGTTACGCATAACCAGTTAAAAAAAGACCAGTTTATTTGAATGTATTGCATAGTATCAGCAGAACTTCTTGAGAATGTATAACAGCACATACTTTACTGCATAGAATTCTACAAGAGAAGATAAAATGATGAAACCATAAATAAATTTCAAGGATGTAAGAAAGAATAGAAAAAAGTAGATGCAAAATTGATTATTTCTGAAAATAAGCAAAAAAAAAAAAAAACACTTGGGCATTGGAAACCCGGTGAAGAAACTCTTGTGGCAGTTGTCAAGAGTTTCTATGGTCAACTGGCCCAAAAACATTGGTGCTGTAGTCCAATAAGCAGTCATGTGTTCCCCGTAGAATTTGATGCCAAGAATCCGAAATCCTTCCTCTCCTGTTACACCCCATATCTACATCAGAAAACAACTATTATTCATCACAAATTTCGGAAGATATATATATATATATATAAAGAAAAAGGAACAAGTGAAACAGACTGAGAGCTCACTTTCAACGTTACTTGTTCATCCTCGACAAGAATTTCCTTGGTAAAATATTCAACACTCATTTTAGCTTTAAATTATTGTGTGAACTTCTCGTATACCTATATTGAAAGGTGAATAATTCAGAATGGAAATAACACTGCAACCACGTACATTAAACCCAGCGTCATTTGAACATTCACATCATGAACATGTAACATTAACAAAAAGAGAGGAAACGTTACCTTTCTTAAGCTCATGCTTTCCAGAAAGGTTCAGACTGTTGATCAGAAGAATCACTGTATTTCAATTTAGTAAAGTCTTGACCAGGATAATCCATGAAATAAATTTAAAAGGTTGAAATACAATGTGGATGAAGCAATCTCAGTTGACAGTTAACCTGAGACCATCCTAAAGCATCCAGGGTCAAAAGGATGAATTATGTGGTAGCCATAAGTATGGGTTCTGAAATATTTTTTTGTGATAATTCGACCTATCTGAACATCGAGAATTATTGCTAGATGGTATCTCGATTAGTGCAGGAATTGGTTCCTGTGCTACTGGCTTAGTGTTTGAACCTATGGAGTCACGCACACAAGTCAAATAAAGTAGGAAGAAATTGACCTATGTTTATATGTCCAATCTGAAAGTACTTGACTTGATTGAACATATAAGCTAACTTGATTAAAAATTGAGTTATGGATAAAATGAGATTAAAGAGTTGACTATGTCTAGCTAGCACTACACATGGGGTTCTGGTTCAATTTCGGGGATAAACAATTTCTATCTATGATCCATGGAATATATGAAAGTTTGGATTTAAGTACTAATTAATTTTAAATTAGTTTTGAATTAATTAGACTTAAATAAGTCTAAAATTCAAGTTAGACTTGGTATAAAAGTCCTAAAGAATTTAGGATTGACAGTCTTTCAAAATTATTTTGAACCGGCTTCGAATCGGACCTATTTTGGATGAGATATGAGTATTCCTACTTGCACTAGGAATACCCACTCATGAAGCACGATCAAAAATTGGTTTGGTGCTTATTTGGGGCATCCCAAGTGGGTGTGGGAGTAGGTGCAAAGTGGATGTCATAAGTGATGGCAATTATATCTCATGTAGGAGTCCTTCTTTCATGAGTATTGGACCAATTCAAATCAAATTTGAATAAAAAGTTCTCTCATTGGGTCATGAGAATCATCTATAAATAGAGAGGGTCTCTACCTATAGATGAGAGAAGAGAATAGAATAGCAAACAAATCAAATTGAAAGAAGAGAAAAGAGAGAGAGACAGGCATGTGAAGAGAGAGGTCCTTCATCTTCTACATCTCTCTCTTTGTTGCCGCCTCCTCTCCTTGGGCATGGATCCTTCTTGAGCATCCTACCTGCTAGTGTGAGGTATCACATCATCACATCTCATCTCTCGATTGATTGTGTATGCGAAGCCAATTGGATTGGAGTTCATCCTGCTTTTCGGTGGCGTCTGATATGCATGCGAAGTAGAGGATCTGCATATCCAGGCCTCTACGAAGGTTTATATCAGATAATTTAAGATTTGATCTCTGGTTCTGCTGTGATTCAGATAAGAATTTGATCCTTAAACAAGTAGAACATTAGAAAAAATTTTAGATGCAACCTAGGCATTCTGGAGGAAAACTATTCCTTTCCCTTGAACTGGTATCAGAGCAGGCCTGAAATATATGCATGCAAAATAAATTTTTTTATGATTATTTACATGAGATATAATTAAAGTTTTTTATGTGACATTAAATCTCATTTAAATCTATTTATATAAAATTTTTGATATGATTTTGATTGGATTAGAGGTGCCTAATCAATGGTTGATTGAGGTTTTTATAAATCTATTATAACAGAATTCTGTTGTTACTGAATTTTTGATGAAAAAAATACGAAATTAAAAATCTATTTTAAATCTATTTTAATAAAATTTTAATTTTATTTATTTTCTTATGAAGTGAGAATTATTTTAATTTTAAATTGGATTTATTTCGATAGATATTTAGATCTGAATCTTATCATAATTCAGCACTGTGCGAAAACAGATTTTATCAAAAATTAATTTCTTATGCATTCATATTTGCATCTAATTATTTTTCTATTCTATATCAAATCTAAAATTGATATTTTATAATTAGTATAAGATAAATTTTAGATTTAATATGATGTATATGATACATCAAATCTAATTGGATTAGATGAAAAACATAATTGATGAGATCAAGGATATGTTTATGACATAAAATAGTTTTATCAATAATTGTATGTTGATGTAATTATATATGAAATTAGATTTTAGATCTTAATAGCCTAGTACTCAGATTGATGAGATCACCAGACCGTCCCTCTTGAAATTTTTTACTTACCTGAAGTTTTTGCAATGAATTGCATATATTAATAAGACTTTCGGTATCCAATACCCAGATAGTAGTATTACAAACAGAGAAATTGCAAGATGTTATCATATAAATACCTTGTAAAGCAACCACTTGCCTCTTTCTCTTATTCTTAGGCATGTTTGGGTCAAATGGGACAGTGGGAGGATAATTGAACTTAAGAAGTTCAAGATCTATAAACTATCCTATCTTAACCTGTGGAGTATCCATAAGTTAATCCTCAATCAGATGTGCCCAGTGATGAGGCACGACCATGATACACACTTCTTCACCGAAAGGTCAATCCGAATGCGTAATGTACCACTCAAATATGGATTTGTCATTAAAAATGACTATACCTATATATCATTATGAATAATGTTTCCTTGACCTATTCGAAAAATGTTACTAGTAGAGACTCTGACAATTGGCCTAAAATCTTGACATCCGAAATCGACTCCCTGTACATCAACTAAGTGTGGACTATGGTTGAAGCACCTATGGGTATGACCCAACAGGATGCTATCAGAGATGTAATTCTGAATTTTTTTTTATTTTGCCACACACCATCTAGAGAAGATGTCTCTGGTGGAAGGGTAAATGCATTTATGAATTTTGGTTGGAATTAAGGAGATGGCACCTCTATTTTTAATGAGATAGTCAAAATGTTTGACTTCATCAAATATAGATAAACCATGTGTGTATGCAAAAAGATAGGTGGGAGTCCCACTAACTTCTTGGTTATGTATGTAGGTGACAAATAGCTTATTGGGAAGGTAGTCCCGATATTGCACTCGATCAATACTTATCACAAAATTTTTCATGAAAAAAAAAGACTTGGGTTAAGCATCCAATTTCTTGGCATCTATAGGGATAGATGTAAATGGATAAGTAGGCTTGTCCCAATCTAGGTACATAGATTTAATATTGAAAGGGTTCAACACGAATGGGTGTAAAAGTGTTTACTTACCCATACATTCAATGTACCAAGCCTGATGTGAATTGTGCTTTATGTATAATCATTGATTTCAGGCTGATCCATGATAGGATCTTATGAAAACTGTGAAAAACATTCTCAAAGTACATGAGAAACACTAGAGGAGCAGTGAATTGAAAGAGTTTCAAACAACAAACTATGTTTGACTCAGTTAATTACTGTTAGTAAAGATTGCTTAGAAAAGTTGCCTGATGAAGGGTTCATCATTAAGTTAGATGTCGTCTCATCAAGTACCCACACACATCCTAGGCACTTTCACCTCATTTATGATTTGATCATAAAGTGAGTTAATATTAAGAACAGTATAATAGGACCAATTCACTAAAGCTTACACAGCAGCAGTGCGATCGTCACCCTGATTGCATGGACATCAGGTATAGGGGCGATTGGCTTTAGTGCAAGTTGGAGATTGAAAGAATTGTGCCTTACAAGTCAATCGCATGGAGATGCGATGGAACTTTTCTTTATTATCTTTCTGCTCATTTACATGACATTAGTTATTTTACTTATTTGAGGTATTATGTTTTATCATTTACTTTATCATTTTTATATGATTATGATAAACCCCTTAGATTAGGGTAATGATTTTAGAGCCATGATGAGATCATGTCAGTGAGACTTAAAATTTTGATAGTCCTAATCTAAAATATTTTCAATCGTTGGATCATTGAGTCGGAGATCAATGACTCCGATAAGACTGGTACATCCTATGTATGCTTGATGGAGAGGGTGGTTAATCTCACAACCACTTGTATGGTGATACTAATACAAGGATGTAGGTGCTTATTAAAGAATGAGTTCACTGAACTGATCTGTAAAAGAATATTTGATGGAGCCTTACAGCATGTCAACAGATGGTTCTTCAGTGGGAGTAGTGCATATGATCTTTTGACCTGAGATCACCATGGTACTTTGTGTGCATGGATCCATACTTTGGTTTATTCCCAAGCACACCACTTTGAGATGTATGTGGGATATTTTGAGTATGGTGAAGTATGCATGAAGATTGTAAGTGGTCAATAAAGAATCGATCACTCCTTGTAGGAGGAGAGAATATCTTATATGATCTCATAGGATGGTGACTCTGAGAGTCTCTGGCCAGAGCAGGGATGAACAGTAGAAATATTTTTTACTGGTTCATCAATCGAGTCATCATCATTAGATCGAGATATATATGGTTAGATATTTGGGTCTGACATATTTTCATATCCGTAGCCTTTTCGGGATGTTGTATGATCGAAGGATTGAATTGCACGGTAACTCACCACGGAAGGATAATTTTGATATTTCTATCAAATTTTAAATCTTTTGGATAGTCATGACATATTGCTAGATATCAATCTTGACTTATAGATTTGATAGAATTAAAAAAATTTAATTTTAAAATCAATTAGGAAGAGTCCTAGTTGATTGGGACTCTTGAGCTGACCTAATCCAATCAGATTAGGATTTCATCGAGAGTTTGGATCCACTGCTGGCTAGATTTGAAACCCAATGGATCACATACAATAAAAATTTAGTCTTGATCTAATTAATTTAAATTTATTATAAATTCAATGGGTTAATTAAATTGCTAGCACATGAATTAACCCAAGTGACCAATTGAGTTCAGTGCAAAGGTGTTTGTGCTAACCTAGTCTTGTTGTCTTGACCTAATGTGATTAGGTTTGAACCATCTAAATTTATTAGTTAGTTTTATCTGATTTTGTGGAAGTGTTCCACATAGAATCAACCTCCTCCACATCAAATCACACGCATATTAAGTGTTGGCGTCATATTTATTTTGGTAATTAAGAAGGAGAGTCCTTTTTTCTTACTCCTCTTAAAATCATTACATATTCCACACGTTCTATTAAATTTGTGCACCATTAGATGGTGCCTTGGGATGTGGGAGGTGGAAAAGGAGAGGGAGTCCTTCTCTTGGAAGGAACTCCATGCCAAAAATAAGTTGGGACGCCCCATTTATGGCATTGAATTGAAGAGTCCATTTCAACATGAACTCTTATTTCTTTCCATTAATTTCTACATGTTTGTTAATTCCATGTAACATCAAATATCTCTTGGGATTATGGGTGCAGAAGAAGAAGGAGAGTCCTTCTTTTGGAAGGAGTTTAAACACCACATTTTAATGGGACGCCACATTTTTTGATTGATGTAGAAGAGTCCTTAATTTTATGGACTCTTGAATTCTCCATGCCATTCCTCTTATCCCACGCGCCATATGATGGCATTACATTTTTTCTTGATAGAGGAAGAGTCCTTCTACCAGTAAATCACCTTTTATTCCACACCAACCCATTGTGTTCCACGTTAAAAATTGATTGGGGCATGTAAAGAATAAGGGACGCCAAGAGTTGGCATCCCATGGGATACCCCCTTATTCCCTATAAAAAGGGGGTGCTATTCCTTATTTTGTATGTCACGCCCCGAACCCAACACCCGGGTCGGATACGTGATGGCCGCACACTCCTTAGAGCAAGCCCTAAAGAATATGCAAGGCCAAAATAAATCATTACAATCTTATCAACCATAATATTTAATTTCAACAGTAATTCATAAAACTTGCATAATAACAATTAACATTCCTTCAATTCTCTGATCAGATACTATGACACTCTATTTATCCTTCTGCTCACCCGTAAATCCAAGCCATAGCCAATCTAAGTCATCCTGCAACTCTGAGAAGAAAAAGAAAGATGAAGGGGTGTGAGCTTTACAGCCCAGTAAGAATTCCCATATCACACTGATATAGTAATATAGTCTGAAAATAAGGATAAGCAATAAAATATAAAATCTCATGTTCAATGTCCAGAATAATGCAAACATTGATAAATTTTCTGTCTTGTCAAAATAGATGCATCATCATATGTTAACCGGTGAAACACTTTTGTTCAACAATTGTTTCATATCTTATCTTTCATATCTCCTTTCATAATCATATGATTTTAACATTTTCTTTCTGGCTCTGGACTATCCAAGTCTATACCTCAGTCATCATCCGGATCGAATCCACTTTAAAAAGTCTTTCAAGACTGTCCCAGGATGAGCTCCTGGCCGGCTGTCCCACGTACCAAAGCCCGTGAGAGGCTGTCCCAGGCATAAGCTCCTGGCGGGCTGTCCCAGGCATGAGCTCCTGGCCGGCTGATCCACCTGTAAGCCAGTGGGGGCTGTCCCAGGCATAAGCTCCTGGCGGGCTGTCCCAGGCATAAGCTCCTGGCCGGCTGTTCCACATGACAAGGCTAGTCCATACCATATATCTCTTTCTTTTCATTTAATCATTATGTGTTGATTTCATCAATCAATTCTGTCTTGCATTATGATCAATTCAGATATGTCATATCCATATAATCATACCATCAATCTCTGATACATATATATTGACATAACATACTCATGCTCAAAATCAAATAACAGTATCTCAGGTATAATAAATTCATCGATCTCAAATCCGATAACGCAAAACCAATAATGCAAGACCAACAGTAAAATAGCATATATAATAGTGATCATGTACAGGGATTCTTACCTTTACCGGTGACTGATCCAAACACAGAAATTAATGTTCTTCTTTGATTTATGAATTTCTCTAACAAGATATTCCACTCGATATCATATGCAGACAATCATCTCTTCATAACCCTGATCAATATAAAGATCACATATATGGAGAAAATTATCGATAATCGACCTGATAACACAAATCTAGGATCTCTCTTAGGATTAACCAAAATTAGGATTTACCTAAGTATCTGGATCCTCCACTGATCCATAAGACTTCTAGAGAGAGAAAATCCATGAAGAGAGAGAAAATTCTAGAGAGAGAAAGTAGAGAGAGAAAGTGGAGAGAGAAACTTTCGTATCCTTCCGATGAGGCACTCATGATCGAGATCATCAGAGGTCCTATCAGGGTAACTCAATATGAATCAAGTGTTACAAATTTTGAATAGGATCGAACTGGGATCAGATTTACTGCACGAATTTCGGAGCAACCTCAGATCATCTTATTTTCATCTTCAACTTTATTCTAGGATTCATGATGCAATCAGAGAGAAAGAAAAGATCCTAGAGAGACAAAATCCGTAAAGAGAGAGAAAAGTCTAGAGAGAGAATCTAGAGAGAGAAAATGTAGAGAGAGAAGGTAGAGAGAGGAGAGAGAAAAGAGAGAGAAAGAAGAGAGAAAGGAGAGAGAGGAAAATTCTCTCCTTCTTCTTCTTTTTTATTTTATTTTATTTTATTTTTATTTTTATTTTTCTCTTTCTCTTTTTCCTTTTTTTTTCCTTTTCTTTTTCTTTTTCCTTTTTCCTTTTTCTTTTCTTTTTCTTTTTCCTTTTTCTTTTCTTTTTCTTTTCTTCTTCTTCTTCCTTTCTTCTTTTCTTCCCGCGGCCTCCCTTGGCTGAAACAGGGGAGGACCGTGAGGTCCCCCCCCCCTCGGTGGCTCGGGCTCCGGCGGCTTGGCCGGAGATCCGGCAACAGGTGGAGGCGGCGGTGAGCAATGGACGGCCGGCGGCAAGGTTCGGCCGGCAAAAAATCAAAAAGAGATCGAAAAACAAGGGATTTCTTGTTCATGGATTTTCCGGTGAAGACGGTGGCCGACGGCGAGGCTTTGGGCCAGAGGAGAAAGGAAAGAGGGAGAGGAAGAAGGGGAGGGGCTTACCTCGAGCTCCGGCAGCCGAGAAGAACTCCGGCAATCTTTTTCTTTTCCATCTAAGAACCCGCGGATCCTTTTGAAAAAAAATCCCTCAATCTCTCAAAATCCCGTGATAAAACCTAAAGGAAGGGGAAAGGGGATTTTATAGAGGAGGAATCCGGTTTTTACTCGGATTCCCCACTCTTTTTCACGGTGGGAAGAAGACTCTCAACGGGAGTCTTCTTCCTCCCGATTCCTCTGTTTTTTTTTTTTTTTCTGGGTCGTTACATTCTCCCCTCCTTAAAATAATTTCGTCCTCGAAATTAGGTTATGTCGTTTGAGATATCTATTTCAAAGTATACATTCTTCATGTCATTCTCAAGCTTACAATAATGTCTTTTATTTCTCATGATCTTGTTATAACAAAAATTATTTGAAATCTCAAACTCATCCCTTCTTATTGATTTCTCAACTTTTTGAAGAACTGTAACATTTTGGACTTGTATTAATATACCACCATTACATTTCACTCGAAATTCATAATTATCTCATACTACCCCTAATAAATAAAGATCAAACATCGAGCACTCTTTACAATTATCGATTTCTTTCTTCACTTGATTTTCCAACAAATTTTATATATAGACTCTCATCTTAAGAAAAATCTCAATCTTCTATATCAGTTCAATAACAATATTAAATTTTAAAAATATGAGATCTATGTTAGGACATTCTAAGTTTGAACTAATATCAGAACTATCAAGCTGTTAATAAACTTGAGATATCTAGGATTTCTTGGCATTATCTACAATGAAGCAACCTACTAACAAAATTTATCCGACTATGATCAGAAAAAAAAATTATTCTTTATTAACAACTAATGTATTCCATAATATCTTCAGAATCAAAGAATTAATATTTCTAATCAATTTAACCCACCATGCTTTTGCTGCGCACTCTGATCTTGGTTTATCAAATTATATAATTATATCAAAGATAAAAATATCCTTATATGTTAGATCGATCCAAGATAGATCCAACCTTCAAATTTTAGATAAAACTTAGGGCAAAATTTTAAGTTTCTTCATCTTTACTACCTTTGGGTATAGCATATAAAAATTAAATCTTGATCTACTTCCTATATTTGAAATTATTGTATAAGTTTCATCACTCTTCAAGAATCCAACATATCTAGAATCAATTGGAGTTAATCTTAAATTTACCTTACAATTATCTAGATAATTTCTAAATCAATCTTTCTTTTTAAAAGAATTAATTCTAACTTGACAAATTAGAAGAACTCAAGCCAACATCTTTATAAATAGAATTAACTTGATTATTTCTTATAGAACTCTCCTCATCACAACCCTTAATATTAATCGATAAATCCATACAAAATCTTGTCCCTTGTATAAGTAATTCAAAATTTAACACTAGCAAAATGTCTTAGTTCAATTTAAAAAATATCTAAACTTTGACTTGAATAATTAATACACTTCACCATCCTCAACAAAAAAATTAATCCACAGATAATAATTCGAATTATTAAAGATTTCATCATAACCTGTATATCATACTCTGACAAAAAAAAAAAAAAAAAAAATTTTTTTTAAATTAACAACAATATCAAAATACTTTTGATCCACTTAGAAAAATAAACTTTTGACTTGAGATTCAATGCAACTTGAAAGATAAGAAATTATATTCAGAATATGATATTTTGAGTGACCAAAGACTTGTACCAAGATGTGTATCTCGTATTCTCATAATAAAATTTAAGTATATTTTTTATTTAAAATTGAGTTTCATATATGATCCTCTTATAGATTCAATGTTAAAAAAAATATTTCTCTCTCATATGATGAAATTTCTTCTTAGACCATACCCTAATTAACTTTCTTTTGATAAATCCAAAATTCATAATGCTCAGTCAATTATCATCGAAATTAGAAAAAAAATATCATGATCTTCAATCATATAAGTTTTACATTTCAAAATCATCTAGTATACTCAACATAACTTATCAATACCTCCCACTTCATTCCAAGGTCAACTCTTCTTATATTCAGGCCACCCTACTAATTGAAATCCAAGATATAACTCGTCAATTTTATTATAGATAATATATGCCACTTATGCATAAATTTCATCTTACTATCTATTGATTTGAAATCTAAATATTGAATCTTCTCTTTTATATCTATCATGTTCCTCGTGATCAAAACCTAAGTTCAGATATCACTAGAATTACAATTCTGAATAATTATAACCTTAAACTCAAATACCACTTAAATCGTATTTCCTAGTGATCATAACCTAAACTCTAATATCATTCTATCATACCTTTAATGATCAAAATCTTAAACTCCGATATTATCAATCATATTCTAGTGATTATAATCCCAAAGTTTTGATATCACTTATATGACAATCCCTAGTGACCTTAAACTTGGGTTCTAGTACTGTTCTGTCATATCCTAATCACTTGTATCATTGTCTCCGAATAAACGTAACCTAAGCTCTAAGCTCAAATGCCACTCTGTCACATCCTACTGATCTTACATAAAGTTTTAATATCACTTCATAATCTTAGGGATTTTAAACCTAAGCTCTGATATTATTCTGTCATATTCCAATCACTTATATCATAATCCCTAATGATCCTAACCTATGCTCTGATACCATTCTGTCACGCCCCGAACCCAACACCCGGGTCGGATACGTGATGGCCGCACACTCCTTAGAGCAAGCCCTAAAGAATATGCAAGGCCAAAATAAATCATTACAATCTTATCAACCATAATATTTAATTTCAACAGTAATTCATAAAACTTGCATAATAACAATTAACATTCCTTCAATTCTCTGATCAGATACTATGACACTCTATTTATCCTTCTGCTCACCCGTAAATCCAAGCCATAGCCAATCTAAGTCATCCTGCAACTCTGAGAAGAAAAAGAAAGATGAAGGGGTGTGAGCTTTACAGCCCAGTAAGAATTCCCATATCACACTGATATAGTAATATAGTCTGAAAATAAGGATAAGCAATAAAATATAAAATCTCATGTTCAATGTCCAGAATAATGCAAACATTGATAAATTTTCTGTCTTGTCAAAATAGATGCATCATCATATGTTAACCGGTGAAACACTTTTGTTCAACAATTGTTTCATATCTTATCTTTCATATCTCCTTTCATAATCATATGATTTTAACATTTTCTTTCTGGCTCTGGACTATCCAAGTCTATACCTCAGTCATCATCCGGATCGAATCCACTTTAAAAAGTCTTTCAAGACTGTCCCAGGATGAGCTCCTGGCCGGCTGTCCCACGTACCAAAGCCCGTGAGAGGCTGTCCCAGGCATAAGCTCCTGGCGGGCTGTCCCAGGCATGAGCTCCTGGCCGGCTGATCCACCTGTAAGCCAGTGGGGGCTGTCCCAGGCATAAGCTCCTGGCGGGCTGTCCCAGGCATAAGCTCCTGGCCGGCTGTTCCACATGACAAGGCTAGTCCATACCATATATCTCTTTCTTTTCATTTAATCATTATGTGTTGATTTCATCAATCAATTCTGTCTTGCATTATGATCAATTCAGATATGTCATATCCATATAATCATACCATCAATCTCTGATACATATATATTGACATAACATACTCATGCTCAAAATCAAATAACAGTATCTCAGGTATAATAAATTCATCGATCTCAAATCCGATAACGCAAAACCAATAATGCAAGACCAACAGTAAAATAGCATATATAATAGTGATCATGTACAGGGATTCTTACCTTTACCGGTGACTGATCCAAACACAGAAATTAATGTTCTTCTTTGATTTATGAATTTCTCTAACAAGATATTCCACTCGATATCATATGCAGACAATCATCTCTTCATAACCCTGATCAATATAAAGATCACATATATGGAGAAAATTATCGATAATCGACCTGATAACACAAATCTAGGATCTCTCTTAGGATTAACCAAAATTAGGATTTACCTAAGTATCTGGATCCTCCACTGATCCATAAGACTTCTAGAGAGAGAAAATCCATGAAGAGAGAGAAAATTCTAGAGAGAGAAAGTAGAGAGAGAAAGTGGAGAGAGAAACTTCGTATCCTTCCGATGAGGCACTCATGATCGAGATCATCAGAGGTCCTATCAGGGTAACTCAATATGAATCAAGTGTTACAAATTTTGAATAGGATCGAACTGGGATCAGATTTACTGCACGAATTTCGGAGCAACCTCAGATCATCTTATTTTCATCTTCAACTTTATTCTAGGATTCATGATGCAATCAGAGAGAAAGAAAAGATCCTAGAGAGACAAAATCCGTAAAGAGAGAGAAAAGTCTAGAGAGAGAATCTAGAGAGAGAAAATGTAGAGAGAGAAGGTAGAGAGAGGAGAGAGAAAAGAGAGAGAAAGAAGAGAGAAAGGAGAGAGAGGAAAATTCTCTCCTTCTTCTTCTTTTTTATTTTATTTTATTTTATTTTTATTTTTATTTTTCTCTTTCTCTTTTTCCTTTTTTTTTCCTTTTCTTTTTCTTTTTCCTTTTTCCTTTTTCTTTTCTTTTTCTTTTTCCTTTTTCTTTTCTTTTTCTTTTCTTCTTCTTCTTCCTTTCTTCTTTTCTTCCCGCGGCCTCCCTTGGCTGAAACAGGGGAGGACCGTGAGGTCCCCCCCCCTCGGTGGCTCGGGCTCCGGCGGCTTGGCCGGAGATCCGGCAACAGGTGGAGGCGGCGGTGAGCAATGGACGGCCGGCGGCAAGGTTCGGCCGGCAAAAAATCAAAAAGAGATCGAAAAACAAGGGATTTCTTGTTCATGGATTTTCCGGCGAAGACGGTGGCCGACGGCGAGGCTTTGGGCCAGAGGAGAAAGGAAAGAGGGAGAGGAAGAAGGGGAGGGGCTTACCTCGAGCTCCGGCAGCCGAGAAGAACTCCGGCAATCTTTTTCTTTTCCATCTAAGAACCCGCGGATCCTTTTGAAAAAAAATCCCTCAATCTCTCAAAATCCCGTGATAAAACCTAAAGGAAGGGGAAAGGGGATTTTATAGAGGAGGAATCCGGTTTTTACTCGGATTTCCCACTCTTTTTCACGGTGGGAAGAAGACTCTCAACGGGAGTCTTCTTCCTCCCGATTCCTCTGTTTTTTTTTTTTTTCTGGGTCGTTACATTGTACGTCCCTTTTTGGCTGGGTTTAGGTGTGAGAATGAGAGGATAAGACAAGAAAAATATCTGAAAAAAATATCAGAAAAGAGAGAGAAAAAATGAAAAGAAAGGGAGAAAGAAAAAAAAAAGTATGAGATACTTGTCCTAAAATCAAATTGTTCATGTGTTGAACATAAAATCTGATTAGAGTGTGATTTGATACTTTAGAAAAAGATTCCTAAAGTGATCCTTGTAGAGGTCATTAAGGCATACAAGCATTGGTGCATCCTGTTCTTGCGAAGGACAATCGACAGCGCACTTACGAAGAAGGCTATAGCACCATGACGAGTTGGAAAGAGCCCTGATCAGTCCTGTGTGGATCATCGTTGGAGGATTTCTGCTTTGGAGTCTCATGGAGATCTCAAAATCACCAGTTTGTGATCTTCATGGTGGTATATGACTTCTGGTCTTCTCCTCAAATGCTTGATTTTGTGGTTTGATTGTAATCATCAAGGGGTTCCTAGGATTTTTGAGTTCTGATGATTAAGTTTAATTATTAAATCTTATTTTCATTTGTTGAATGCATGTTAAAAATTTTGAAATATATATTCCACTGCATCACCGAAACCCATTAGAGGAATGATGCTGCTCAAGTCCAAGACTGGGTATAATTTTTCGATCGCATCTCGATCGTCCTCGTACCCGATGCAATATAAAGCAAATCCGCCTTCGAAGATTTCTTCTTTGAATTCTTTCAAATTTTTGAAGTTCTCGATGGCTTGGTTCAGGGCTTCCCTCGCTGACTCTACTTCAGCTCTTGCGGAGGCCAACTCAACATTGGCCAATGTCAACCTTTCCAGAGTGGCTCGATACCTTCCGCACTCCATTTCAAGTTCATCAATGCATCCATCCCTCTCGTCAGAGCCGATGGATGTAGTACTTCTTGCTTCTGATCCGAGACTCGAGGGATGAGATGTTCTGGCGAGCCGACTCAAGTTCGGCCCTAGAAGACTGTAGATCTACCTTCATTCGGGAGATCTGCTCTTAAAGGTTTTTCTCCTGTTCAGTTGTCACCTGGAGTTGTTCGAGGGCTGCGTTCTTTTCGACGATGACGGCCGTCACCTTATCCATCCACAATCAATGAAAGTCAACAATCTTCCGATAGTCGCTTTCTAAATCGTGCATGTCTTGCACCCACTGAAAACAGAAGATAAATCAAGTCAGATTAAAAAATATATATATCAGAAAACTTACCCCGAGTATCATCGGGTAAAAGGAAGAAAATATTTCAGCGATAGTCTGGTTCTTCCTATTCTCCCGATCAGTTGGGAGAAGAGCAACTTCGATGAGCCACTTGGTCAATGCTAGATTGGCCAAGGCTGACTCACTCTCAGAGATTTGAATGTCGAAAAGAGTTGGAAGGTCTGCAAACGATCCGTCATTGGCTGAAGTCGCTGGCACCTTCCCCCGATCTCCGATCGACAGCCCGTGTTTGAGAATGTTGGGAAGTCGGAGCTCGACTGCACTCGAGAATGTTCTGCTGGATGAACGGCTAGCACAAACGCAGACTGCTTGGATTCGACTGCGACTCCCGCCCTAATCCGAACCTCTGCTGATGGAGCCACTGATGGTACTCTTGCAGCTCTATCCTCTCCTGCCGTCCCATCTTCAGCAGACGGTGCCTCAAAAAGCATTGTCAGGGATGACACTGCTAAGACTGGATCAAGAATCGTCTCTAATAAAATATCAGATTCCCTCACCAGTACCGATGGAGTAGTGACCCGACCTTTCTTCGACGGTCAGGAGGGTCCAGCTTCAACTGTTGCCTTCTTCTTGACAGCATACGAGCGATTATCAGCAGCCGACACTCATGCTCTTGGCTGCATAGCTGCAATCAAAATAAAGAGATCAGTATAAAGTTCAAAAATAGATAAAAAAAATAAAGTAACCGACTATGTTATACCTAAAGAAATCATCGAACTAAGTCCGACATCGTAGAGAGCTGTCGGGCTTAGTTCGTCATCAGCTCTCATTGCGATGGAATTGCCATGTCTTTCAGTTAGAGAAAATCTTCTCGATCATTGGCCTCCACCCAATTATTCTCATTGGGGTCAGTCTTTGGATCACTCCAGCATGAAGGAAAGCTCTAGAGAGTAGAAGAAGAGACAAAGAAAAATTAGTTTTTCCATCCATGAGTGGACGATGGAAGATCGATGATAAAAAAAAGGCCTTTCCTCGGGTAGAAAAACCACCAACCCTTGACCTTCAGATGAGGACAAAGGACAAAGAAAGATCGAAAAAGAAAAGGATGAGGAACAATTGGTATAAGCTGACACAACAGAGCAAAGCTGATGATCAGTCGGATAGAATTTGGGGCCAGTTGATCAAGACAGAGGCCATAATAATCAAGAAAATTTTGGACGAACTCCGAAATCGAGAATCAAAGACCAGTACGAAGGTCCTTGACATAAATTACAACCAAATCCGAAAGAAGAGAATTCATTCGACCGTCCGAACCAGGAGCGAAAAGTTAATACTACTTCAGAATACGATACTGTTTCTAGAGCCATTCAACATTGGGCCCAGATAAAGAAGCTTCCATTTTCAGAATTGAAGGAGAGTCATCGATCGGATTCTTCGACCGCTATCCTGAGAAGAGGAAGTTTTTCTACCAGCCATGGAAAATGGAGAACTAGAAAAAGAAAACCCTAAGAAGAGAAACCCTAGAAGAAGGAAAGAAAAACTCAACCTGAGATCAAAAGTGATGCAAGAAACAAAACTCGGATCTCCTAGTACTAGGGCAACCTTCTAGTAAAACCATCTATACAACCAATGCAAAATCAAGTCTGGATGAAAGCGACTATGTATATATAAGACTCCTCAATGGTCTAGATGAAATCGATCAAATCTGGATCTCCTCAGATGTCGACACGTGGCGACATCAAAATCGATCATTGGTCAGACGGTTCGACGCACCTGCTTCTAGATCGTGCCACCTCACCATTATCCACATGAATAGCTTAGAGCCAATGATGTTGGGACACGTGGCCAAGATTTACTAGTCAGAATCAAATTGTTTGGATCTGGGCATCGAATTATCTTCCCGAAATGACAGTCCAATGATGATTTCACAGCTATCGAAATAGTAAAATAGCTGAAGATCTCTCGTATTTCAAAAAATCATTAATACCAGTAGTCAAGTCGGGGCTCGAGGCAGCACGTGATAATTTTTTTCGTCCAACGTGACAGACTACGTGATAATATATACGTCAGACCATCTTGGACTTGGGAGTGGAGGGCAACTGTTGGGACAAGTCAACCAACCTCTGACTCTGACTCTATATCGACCTTATGAATGCAATATTTTGAGTAACAATTAGTTGACCGACCGATAGTCAGCTGTTATCAACCATCAATAGACAACTTGGATAATCTCCAATCGAAAACCATCGACATATCAGAGTTACCGACTGATGCTCATTCGGAACTCCATGACTATCGACTTACTGTTATTACCGATGTATAGTCGGCTTACAAGCTGCCAGCGCAGATGACCAGAA
The DNA here is from genome assembly GCF_000442705.2 of Elaeis guineensis. Taxonomy (NCBI): domain Eukaryota; kingdom Viridiplantae; phylum Streptophyta; class Magnoliopsida; order Arecales; family Arecaceae; genus Elaeis; species Elaeis guineensis. The sequence continues at coordinate 5,590,629 of NC_026000.2, forward strand.
TGTGATATAGCGCTCATCTCACGATCACATAATATCAGAATGTGTGGATTCCACATATTTAACCGTTATGAATGTTTATCGATTATATGTCACAGCTGTTAATGGACATAAACAGCCCATTAATTCCATAATTATGGCCTAATAAAAAGCAGAATCACATGCTCGATGGTTACATCTGAATTATCTATAAAAAGAAAGTAAACGAACAGTATTGGTAAGATAATTCTGGGCTAACACTGCTGTTGGGTATAAAATACCCTCAGCCGAAGTTCTTGATAGGATTGATCCTCCCAGGACTCCTCCGGCTTTCGACTGCAGATGGTATCTCTCCGGACTTCTCCAATAGCCGGATTCCCACAGTGCTGACTGAATTCCCCTGATGGATGAAATCCCACTGCAGCACCCAAGCTCCTTCGACATGAGTTCCCCCAGTCATCTATTAAGCCGCCCCAAGTGCTCACTGATCTCCACCATCAGCCGACCTTCTACGGCTATCAGCTGTTCCCTGAATCCCTTCCAGACTTCTTCCAGCCAAGTTCAACTCCAATCCGAACTACCCCGGACTTCATCTACGGCTGAACTTCACCAACGGCAGATTCCTACAACTACCAGATTTCATTCGGACTCCTATGGGAGCCGGACCTCATCCCCAACTCCGGCTGCAGGAAGACTTCGTCCGGACTCCTACGAGAGCCGGACTCCGCCCATGACTTCACCTGCAGGCTTCGTCCGAACTCCTACGGGAGCCGGGCTCTATCCACGACTTCACTTACAGGTAAACTTCGTTCGGACTTCTACGGGAGCCAGACTTCACCCACAACTCTAATTGCAGGAAGACTCAGCTCGGACTCCTATGAGAGCCGGATCTCATCTCTGACTCCGGCCGCAGGAAGACTCCGTCCGGACTTCATCCCCGATCTCGACTGCCGGAAGGCTTCGCCCGGACTTCTACGGGAGCCGGGCTCCATCCTCGACTGCTGGTAAACTTCGTCCGGACTCCTAAGAGAGCCGGACTTCGCCCCTGACTTTGATTGCAGGTGGACTTCGCCCGGGCTCCTACGGGAGCAAGATCTCATCTCCGACTCCAGCTGAGGAAAGACTTCGCCCGGACTCCTACGGGAGCCGGACCTCGTCTCCGACTCCGGCTGCAGAAAGACTTCGTCCGGACTCCTATGGGAGCCAGACTCTGCCCATGACTTCACCTGCAGGCTTCGCCCGAACTCCTACGGGAGCCGGGCTCCGCCCACGACTTCACTTATTGGTAAACTTCGTTCGGACTCCTACGGGAGCCAGACTTCACCCACAACTCCAATTGCAGGAAGACTCAGCCCGGACTCCTACGGGAGTCGGATCTCATCTCCAACTCCGACCGCAGGAAGACTCCGTCCGGACTTCATCCCCGATCTCGACTGCCGGAAGGCTTCGCCCGGACTCCTACGGGAGCCGGGTTCTATCCTCGACCTCGACTACTGGTAAATTTCGTTCAGATTCCTAAGAGAGCCGGACTTCGCCCCTGACTTTGATTGCAGGTGGACTTCGCCCAGGCTCCTACGGGAGCAAGATCTCATCTCCGACTCCAGCTGAGGAAAGACTTCACCCGGACTCCTACAGGAGCTGGACCTCGTCCCCGACTCCAGCTGCAGAAAGACTTTGTCCGGACTCCTACGGGAGCCGGACTCCGCCCATGACTTCATCTGCAGGCTTCGCCCGGACTCCTACAGGAGCCGGGCTCCGCCCACGACTTCACTTACAGTTAAACTTCGTCCGGACTCCTACGGGAGCCGGACTTCACCAACAACTCCAATTGCAGGAAGACTCAGCCCGGACTCCTACGGGAGCCGGATCTCATCTCCGACTCCGGCCGCACGAAGACTCCGTCCGGACTTCGTCCCCGATCTCGACTGCTGGAAAGCTTCGCCCGGACTCCTACGGGAGCCGGGCTCCATCCTCGACCTCGATTGCTGGTAAACTTCGTCCGGACTCCTAAGAGAGCCGGACTTCGCCTCTGACTTTGATTGCAGGTGGACTTCGCCCGGGCTCCTATGGGAGCAAGATCTCGTCTCCGACTCCAGCTGAGGAAAGACTTCGCCCGGACTCCTACGGGAGCCGGACCTCGTCCCCGACTCCGGCTGCAGAACGACTTCATCCGGACTCCTACGGGAGCCGGACTCCGCCCATGACTTCACTTGCAGGCTTCGCCCAGACTCTTACGGGAGCCGGGCTCCACCCACGACTTCACTTACAGGTAAACTTCGTCCGGACTCCTACGGGAGCCAGACTTCACCCACAACTTCAATTGCAGGAAGACTCAGCCCGAACTCCTACGGGAGTCGAATCTCATCTCCGACTCCGACCGCAGGAAAACTCAACCTGAGATCAAAAGTGATGCAAGAAACAAAACTCGGAGCTCCTAGTACTAGGGCAACCTTCCAGTAAAACCTTCTGTACAACAAATGCAAAATCAAGTCTGGATGAAAGTGACTGTGTATATATAGGACTCCTCAATGGTCCAGATAAAATTGATCAAATCTGGATCTCCTCAGATGTCGACACGTGGCGACATTAAAATCGATCATTGATCGGACGGTTCGATGACCTGCTTCTAGATCGTGCCACCTCACCATTATCCACATGAATAACTTAGAGCCAATGATGTTGGGACACGTGGCCAAGATTTACTAGTCAGAATCAAATCGTCTGGATTTGGACGTCGAATTATCTTCCCGAAATGATAGTCCAATATGATTTCACAGCTATCGAAATAGCAAAATAGCTGAAGATCTCTCGTATTCCAAAAAATCATTAATACTAGCAGTCGAGTCGGGGCTCGAGGCAGCACGTGACAACTTTCTTCGTCCAACGTGACAGACTACGTGATAATATACACATCAGACCATCTTGGACTTGAAAATGGAGGGCAACTGTTGGGACAAATCAACCAACCTCTGACTCCAACTCTACATCGACCTTATGAACGCAATATTTTGAGTAACAATTAGTTGACCGACCGACAGTCAGCTGTTATCAACCATCAATAGACAACTTGGATAATCTCCAATCGAAAATCATCGGCATATCAGAGTTACCGACCGATGCCCATTCGAAACTCCATGACTACCGACTTACTGCTATTTTCGATGTATAGTCGGCTTACAAGCTGCCAGTGCAGATGATCAGAATGTGATATAACGCTCATCTCACGATCACATAATGTCGGAATGTGTGGATCTCACATATTTAACCGTTATGAATGTTTATCGACTATATATCACGGCCGTTAATGGACATAAACAGCCCATTAATTTCATGATTATGGCCTAATAAAAAGCAGAATCACATGCTCGATGGGTACAACTGAATTATCTATAAAAGAAGGTAAACGAACAGTATTGGTAAGATAATTCTGGGCTAACACTGTCATTTTAAATATTTTTTATCTGTTGTTCACCACTTTCCACTGACTTAAGCATTGGAGGGTCCCCGCCGGACATAATTCTGGTTAATGTGGACTTCATTTTGCAGATGCTCTTCACCGGTGATGGGCGCTATAGAGGATTGGCCGCAACAATATGCACTAAATATATTTTTATAGATATACATGGAGTTACTGATTGACTCAGCTATAGCAAAATTAGAATAATCAATATTCATCATTTAAGGGCATGGCCTTATTATGGTGATTCTTCCTTTTTACAAGTGCTAAAAAAAGATAGCTGGTTAGCTATCAAGGGTTCATCATGATACAGTGAAAGCCCAACTACGTTTAAAGAATTGAAGCTGCGACTATGTCTTTATTCAATTTTGTCCATCATTATTTTTCAATCAGCAGTTGAACCAGTGAAAATCATTCACCTTAATCTTCAAATTCCTCAGCTTTCCTCCATATTAAATAAATTTGATGTGTTCAAACTGGTGATGAAGTTCAAGAAGCAAGATACCTGTCTGGCCATTCCTAGTGGTTTCATTCTTTGGCAGTGCATATGCTCTTATTCCATACTTTGTTCCCTGGAAGCCACCTCCACCAGCTGTTGGAGAAGATGAAATCAGTAGATGGCCTTTAAATTTTCTAGATTCAAAGATAACTACTGGGCTAAGAAACTCCGATGCACATAAGCACAATATGCTTAGTAAATTTGTATACAATTTTTTGTGTATACGAGTGATACTATAACCTTTTTACATCAAGCACATGCATAACTCATTGATTTTAACCATCATTGAATTACAATTTGAAAAGGTTCAAGTGACAAACAAAGAATCCCAATCATTCAATATAGTTTCTGTAAAGCGTTGCCTGAAAGCTTTTGGTATTTAGAGTTTTGATCATTGATAGTTTGAAATAGTGGAAACATGCAAAATTTGTAGGTGAAACTCCAATCAAACTGATCGGATTGATGGTTTATATGCTGCCATATTTACCTGATTATTGTTTCCTCTTTCTGCTGGCTGAATAGTAACTCCATTGCAAACCAGATTTTACTTGTTGCAGACTTGGGCCTAACTATGTATGCTGGTTTAGCTAATGGTGATGTGTGGAAGGAGTTCTACCGATACTTCAGAGAAAGCAAGTATGTAAGTATCATGACATACTATTGGAAATTTCAATTAGGCGTACTCCCATGTGAAATCTCAATTTTTTTCATTCTTTAACTTGCTCGACCAGCATTTTAACCTAGTAAAGACACTGTCAGTTTTTTAACTAGTCAGCGGCTCCTGTTCAGCTGTTCTACAGAACTGCATCAAATACTTTACAAAAACTTTTTGAAGCTGGGAACTTCTTTCCGTGAAGTCAACATCAGAGTCCATTGACCTCATGTAAGAACTCTGACATTTACCTATAACATTTTCTTCATTGCAGATCCATATTACATGCATTGATTTTGCGCTATGCTCAGCCTTCTCACCTTTTTGGGTCTATAATGATATGACTGCAAGGAGATGGTAAACTGAACACTCTGCACCCATGCTTCTTTTCATAATATGCTCAGAAACTTAAATGTTTTAAAATAAAGGGAAAAATAGAATGGCTTTCTCATCAAAGAACTCACTTGTTCCCCCTGTTGCAGGACCAGTCAAAGTTCTTGGCTTTTGCCAGTGGCACTTGTTCCAATTCTGGGGCCATCCTTGTATCTTCTCTTGCGGCCACCTCTTTCAGCACTCCCTGTGAGCACCCCGTCAGTCATAATTGAGAAAGAGTGATCTGGATCCAATTTCCAGCATTTGTTTTCTGCATAAGCAATAGAGTGAACCAAGTATAGCTATAATTAGAGACTGGAAGAGAAGGTAATCCATCGTTCTAACAAAATTGTCATCATAGTATCCCAACCTCTGCTCAAAAGCCGATTTGAAGCAACCCCAACAAAATAAGGATTAATGATGTAAACTTATTATGTTTCACGAGTTTTTTTATATTCATAAATGAAAAGAAGTTAGAAGTGATGATGAGCTCACTGGACTTGGTTGACAATTAGGACTGTTGCTTGCGACTCTCTCAGCTCAAATGATATCACTGAAATCCACCATTCTATTGCAGTGCGGTGCTCTCACAAAGCTCAATGCTCTAATGCGGAAACAAATATATGAGACCCGATGGCATTCAGCGATGAATGTAGACCCGTCGGGCAGGGATAATCATTTTGAGATCTAATAATGGCTTCTTGCGACATTACTTTTGGAAAACTTTTGAACTATTCTTGTGTTATTAAGCACGTCATAAAATATATTACAATTGCATGATTTTTGTCTGGTTTATATTTTAGAGTAACAAACTCTGGTTCATAAGTTGTAGGTGCATGCACCAATTTTCAGTTCAAGGTAGAATCATGGGGCATCATTTGGAAGTTGTGAAGTTTTGAGTTAAATATTTCCACTGGCATCATTTCTGTTCTAAAAAAAAAAAATGAAAGATAGTAGCATCGGACGTTTGCGGTTTTTTTATTATTATTTTTTAAGGGAGGTGTGAGAACATGATTTTTCTCTTTTTTTTTTTTTTTTTCTTTCGTGACTACAAGGAGTAGTAATGTCATTACAGTGGAGTATAGCAGTTATAGAACAACAAAATATAGTTTCATACAAACAAAATTGCAATAGTTGACAGTAGGGTTGAAAGTGAATCGGATGTGGATTGGATACCAACATATCCATATTTATTTTGTCAAATGAATACAAATATTAATATGGATATTATTTGGATATAAAATTTATATTCATATTTGTTTTAAATATATATAGATATAATTCGAATATTGAAAGTATAGATATAGTTATAGATGTTACTACGATAATAAATTTTATAATTACAAAATCAAAGATATTACTAAATAAATAATAAATCAAGTTAATAATATATTTATATAGTTATATATTTTTTTAAAAATTAATAATTATTATGTAAAATTATATAGGATTGCATATAAATTCGGATATTCAGATATGGATCGGATAGTTGTTTATCCATATCCTTTTTTTTTTTTTCTGACGGATATGTATACAGATATGGATAGTAGTTATATATTCAAATTTTTATTCATATCTGGATTGATTTGGATATGAAAATGGATTCGAAAGAATAATATCCAAATCATTTTCACCTTTAATTGATAGAGTGATGCTGTGATGGTAATTACAACAGTAGGAAGCAACCAGAAAAGATGAACAAGATAATCCAAAGTACTGGAGCAAGCATTGAAGACATCCCTATAATTGCAGAATCCATCCAGGCATGGTATAAGAAGATGCTCCAAAGGTATAGTATAAGATGATGACAGCAGCAGAATCCCATCAGGCATGGTATAAGAAATTGACAATAAAAATCCTGAATGCGTGTCCAACAAGACATCGAGAGGTTTATATCTTGGTGAATTACAACCTGAGAATATGTGCCCATTCAGCAAAATACAAAGATCGTTAGGTCTAGCTTGTTTCACCCCATTATTCAAATGATTTGATTCACTTTAGACTTTTTTCTTAAAAATTTGTTTCAATTACATCAATATGCATGCATAAAAACCTTCAACATAGACTGACAACTCTCTATGAAGCCAGAACATTCTAAATATTTTTTTCTAGCAAATGTAAATATATATTTTTTTGAAACATGAAAATTTGATATTGGCTGGATTTGGGTGTTCACCAGCGGCCATGTTCCATCTGGTGATCCATGGAAGAGTTACAGGGTACTCGGCCAAGGGCTCCTCAAGGGAGAACAGCCGCAATGGTGATCGGAAAAACAGGGGAAGTAGACGGAGGTGTGATTTAAGGACATGGGGAAGAGACAGCAAAGGAGAAGGCGGGGCTTTACCTTGGCTCCGGCGGTGCTCTCCAACGTCGATTTCCGGTGATCACAATAGATGAAACCGGCAAGGTCAAGAGGGAAGAAGAGAAAGAAAGAGGCAGAAAACAGGGTCGGTGGTCGTGAAAGAATCTTGGAGGGAACGGGATGTACAAGGCGGAGGCGAGCCTCGCAGGAGATGGGAGTCTTCTTCTTCTTCTTCCTCCTCCTCAATGGGTGGGACGTGGTGTATGGTAGGTCGGTACGTTGCTGCTTTGTAAAGGAAGTAAATCGTACGTTGTTGTTGTTGGTTTGTAAAGCAAGATATGGAATTTATGTTGGGACCAAGCTGTACCTCATCTTTTAAGATAATGCACGTACGTCATGATGCTAATCAAAAAATCCAATAACGTAATCGTGTATTTTTTTTAATGGGGCAATAAAAAGTTATACATTATCAAATTCGATATGTGTTTCCTATTTAGATATTATTGTTTCCTATATTTTTTATATTTAGCACCACCTTCCTCTATTTATATAAGCCCTCTATCCGCTTATCTCTTCCCTCGTCGCTTCCAACTTCGAGCGCCATCTCTGGCTCTTGCTCTTTCTCCCTCCCTCTCCTACTCAAAGGGCGGCAGTGGTGATCATGCCGGAGATTCAGATAGAGGACTTCTTGGAGGAGGACTACAGACCGCTCCGTAAGAGACCGAAGAAGAATAATGCTCCTTTGAAGCATCCGGTACAACACTTTTTCCACTTTTTTTTATATCAAATAATCAGAATTCTTGGTTGAGAGATACTTATTGAGATCTTGAATTATGTTATTGAATTACTTGCATTTTTTTTTTCTCTCTTTATTCACAACATCTTTTTAAAACATCTAACATAACTCTCTATTCCATTGTCTGACACGAAGCCTTCTCAAGCTACCAGAAAGATGAAACCTTCAAAGTTTCATGCGCCTATCCGTTTGAGAATCGGAGCTTGGGAGGTAGGAGAATTTGATTCTAAAGCTTGACGTATTGAATATTCAATGGAATCAATGCAATAAAATTGCTATTGAACTTTACTTTCCCTGAATTATAGCTTTTTTTCACCAGAGGTCTGTAATTGATTATGTAGAGTAAAATACTAATCATTCTTGATTGCTACTGGTTAGAGCATAGTCAAGAATACAAACTCAAGATTTTTCTAATTGCCCTCAGTAGAAAATCTTATGTGCTTTGTTTGCTTACAAGTAGTTCTTTATCAAGGTGGATAAAGATTTGTCTGGTGGCTAATTGACGTACCCTTGTAAACAGCATGTATCAAGACATGAAGGTGATCTAGAGGCTAAGTGCTACTTTGCAAGACAAAAACTTATTTGGGAGTTTCTTGAACGTGGCCTGAAGAGCAAGATTGAAATTCCTTGGTCACATATTAAGGGTCTAAAGGTAACATACCCTGAAACAGGGGATGGAACCCTGGATATAGAGGTAATCTTATATGAGCATCAAGAGATGTTTTCTAATGGCATAATGTATCAGTTCTCTTAACAAAGCTTTCTGCTTGTTTTGTTCAGATAGCTAGGCCACCTCTTTTTTACAAAGAGACCGATCCTCAGCCGAGAAAGCATACCAAATGGCGACCTACTACAGATTTTACTGGCTTCCAGGCGAGTATACACAGGTGAAATCTTATCATCCTAAGCTGGTTAATGCTATGAAGCATCAACAGTCTGATTTGCATGTAAAGCTAATGATCTATTCGGTAATTGATAATTTTAAATATATAGTGTTTATTAATATGTTTGTGCATGTATTGGTGCATTGAAAACGTAGCTGGTGCCTTATTAACAAAACCAACCATTTATGTTTCAACTTTACTATTAGAGGGGCATGCAAGTAAAGAAACCAGTGTTGGTCTTGACTTTTCATAGACGCATGAGTACAAAATGATAGAATTGCAAGCAACCACTGAAATATGCACTAGTTTGTTCTTTGTTAAGCAGAAATTTTGTTTCATATATCATGTTTTCCTTTTATAAAAAGAGTGAGTGAATACAAAACAAACTTGCTTTGTACTCATGTAATTCTTCAGTAGATAATCAGATCAACTTGATATCGGGAGCCATTTATCTCACCCTCTCACCCGAATTTCTTCAATAATATCTCCACCCACTTCAGGAACATCTACAAGTTTGGTTGGTGGTAATTTGATTGATATTTTCACTTCCAATGTTGTGGTGTACTTCCATAGGAGGTGAATAGCCTAATGTTTTGTCTAACACTTATCAACTTCTTGCTTGAGCAAGGCACTTTCTGGAGTGCGAACAAGACTCGTTAAGGGAGAATATGGACAAGATTTTCCAATGCAGTCAACGTTTATATTTTCTGAGTCAACAACCAGAAGATGAATCCAAATCTCCATACTCTGAACCTCAATACTCTGTTTTTGCTGATCAACTTCAAGGTAAAGATCATGCTTTCGAAATTATGAAGGATGGTAATGGATCCACCTTCTCAGAATTCTGTGTTTCTGGTTCGCATTTGTGTGATACCTCATCAATATCCATGAAGAGCATGGTACCGGTTTCTGTTGCGAGTGTACCAGATCCTGTCTCACAGGAAATTCCTTCAGCCAGCACAGGTAAGACTATACCAGCTCTTGGCATATATGATGCTGAAATTGTATAAATTATCTGAACAGCCATGTTTTCTTCAATCTTTTAAAAAAGAAAACTTTGCTTTCTGTTGTTCATTCATCTTGAATGACTTGCGACAATTGACTGGTCAGGTCTGAGTATCTTAGAATACATGCTTTCTGCATTCTCATAATAATTCAAGCTTAATTCTTCGATGAGTGGTGATGTTCTTGGGTCAGAATTTATAATAGTGTCACCAATACAGATGTTTGTTAAAGATGTCAAAAATCAATTACTTTAAATGGGGCATTCTAGTTGATTTTAGAAACTTGATGAAGGATGCTAACACGTTTATCTGTAATCTAGCTCATAGGGAGCTCCCTTGAATCACCAAGCTCCATATTGTTGTGGCAGTTTTTTCTTGTGTACTGGGTTTGCTTGCAGTATTTTTCATCAGCATGTTGTTTCCTATTTCTTGTATATTTTACAAAACATCGGTTGTTGCTTCAGGAATAGAATCCCAAGTATGGAGCAGTGCCGGTGCCGCAGAGGAGTTGGAGGAACCTAATTGGTGGGATCAGTCGATTTGGCCAACCGCAGAGAATAAGTAATTAAATTAAATTGTTCGTCAGATGACATCCTCCTCCTTGTAAGATGGCATTCTGTGGCCCAGATCATTGTGATAAATATTTCACCATGAACTGATGGAAAAATCAAATCAAACAATGCATTCTATATAATTGATTAAAAAATTTGAAAGCTTCATGATGCTGGTTGACAACTGTGCAACATTCATAGGTGGCTATCTTCATAGTTGCTGCGTAATTGTTAAATGAGGTTCATGAACAATGTAATTATACTACATTTTCGTTCGATAGATTTCTTTTTCTTTTTTTTTTGTTCAGAATAACCACATTTATACTACCAAGCTCCGATACCAACAGGATCACCCATGGATTGTGAATTGCGGAAATAACTGAACTTCAGATCCACATAACAATTATGCCATTGCTTTCTTCTTAATCAAAATTGATGCCATCGTAGACCGTGATAATCCATCACCACCGCATAGAATCAGAAAGAAAGAAGATACACGAAAAATGATCCCAGCAAATCAAGGGAAATTAATCAAACAACCAACAAGCAGCAAAGGAAGAAAAACACGACCCACAAGTGAACGATTGGTTATGGAGCAGAAGGTTAATTGATTATTCTAATAATTCTGGCTCTGGTTATCAGTGTCATTAGCTCTGATGATATTTTAGGGGAAATCGTGAGTTACATCTGGTGCAACAGGACAACAATTGCAATGAAAATGAGTGCATGGTGCTGATTCGGAAAAATGGGGTATATTGCTTTTGCTATGTCATTGGTTACATGCACTGAGAGTTTTTTCATAAACAAAAAAGAAATGTACATTGTCTGTGGCAAGATATCGTGCTTGTTATATTGACTTACAGAAGCCATGCTACATCACAAATTTCATTGTGAATGAGTTAACATTGGCACCCCATATCTATATCAGAAAACAACTATTATTCATCACAAATTTCGAAAGATATATATATATATATATATATATATATATATATATATATATATATATATATATATATATATATATATATATAAATATAAAGAAAAAGGAACAAGTGAAACAGACTGAGAGCTCACTTTCAACGTTACTTGTTCATCCTCGACAAGAATTTCCTTGGTAACCTATATTGAAAGGTGAATAATTCAGAATGGAAATAACACTGCAAACACGTACATTAAACCCAGCATCATTTGAACATTCACATCATGAACATGTAACATTAACAAAAAGAGAGAGGAAACGTTACCTTTCTTAAGCCCATGCTTTCCAGAAAGGTTCAGACTGTTGATCAGAAGAATCTCATCATCTTGAGATAACTTATTTGACTCCAAGCATTTTGTCGAGAATGAGACAAACTTTATATACATCTTCTCTCCAACAGTATCCCCCACTGCAAAATGCACTTATCAGCGCATTGAACATATGCACATCTGGAACGAAGCCTCGTTCTGTCATTTCTTCAAGCAGTTGTAGTATCTCTTTCAGCTTCCCACCCTTAATCAACCAATTATTTGGACGAACAACCAGATCAGAGAAGAACCTTGTTTGAGGGATCCAAAAAGACAATCAATAGCTTCCAAAAATCTTCCTTCTCTGCAAAACTATCAATCATGATACTATAGGTGAACTTATTTGGAACAATATCTTCCAAAACCATGTTCACATAAAGCCGCTGGACTTCATCAAACTCTCCTGCCATGTAAAACCTATGAAGCAAAGTGTTATAAGCCACCACATCAGCACCAAATCCCCTACCGCTCATAATACAATTCGCTTTACGAAGCTTCCCAGCTCTGCAAAGGCTTCGAATCACGATGGTAAACGTGCAAGCATCCGGTCCAATTCCCTTCTTCACCATATCAGTCAAGAGCTTTAGAACACTGATCCATTCACCAAGCTCACAAAGCCTACTCATCAAAGTGTTGTAGAAGAAGACATCGACATCCCATTCCAATTCAGCATTCCTCTCCAGCAAGCTCTTGGCCTCCCAAACCATCGAGTCCCGACAAAGGCAATCAAAAAGGATGTTCAAAGTGATTGCATCTGGGCACAAGCCACTCTTCCGCATAACTTCGAACAGTTGGAATGCTTCGTCGACCTTGCCTGCTTTACAAAGCCCATTCATATAGATATTGTAGGTGATTGCATTTGGTTTCCAGCCCTTGGACGTATTCTCCCTCAAGATCCTCTCCACCTCCTCGAATTCGGCGGTTCTGCATAGGGCCTCCACCAAGATGCCGTAAGTCACCACGTCCGGTCGGCAGCCAAGGGCCTCCATAGTGCCCATCAACCTCTTGGTCTCTTCGATCCGTCCTGCCAAGCAATACCCATGAACGATACAAGTATAAGCTTCAACAGTCGGCATCAACCTTTCTTCGAGCATCTGATCCAAAACACCCCACGCTTCCTTAATCCTCCCGGCGCGGCAGGGGCCGGCGATCAGGATCAAGTAGGCGACTCTGTCGGGGTGTCGGCCGGATCGAACCATGAACTGAATGATATCATGAGTAGAATCAATAAGGGAGGGGCGTAAAGATCGCGACTTTATGAGGATTGTATAGGAGGAAGTGGCTGCGGCACCATCTCAAGTACGGAGATAGGACCGTCCCGCCATCATCGCAATATCTTGATCAGCATTTTAGGACATCTTCTACCCTAAATGTCGGAACTGGTTGGGACGGCAACAAATTTCATTGCAAAGAAAAACCGGAATGCCCCATCAGATTTTAAAACTTGACCTTTTGTTTGTCCTGACTTTACGTAACGGCGACATATGATTTTCTTTGATGTCTTTGGTATAACTTGAATCTAATGATATTTTTTTTACTAAGGTGATACCACAATTTATTATATAGACTTGACCATTACTGCACAACATCAATATTTGAAAGCGCTGATTCTTGAATTTGATGTCAAAGAATCAAAGAAATATTTTTATTAAGTGGAGGATGCACAAGCAATTTTCAGATCTCCACACTTAATTGAAATTGAACCTTTTCACCATCCAATAACGAGTCAGAAGATCGTCATGACTATGGGTATTGCACTTCATGTTCAATGAACTTTGGATCCTTGTGTCAGAGCAAGGTCTTGGTGGTGTCACTGAAATACGAATGAGAAAACAAATTTTCACTCAATCTTCAGCATATTCTTTATATTTCTTATTTGTATCTTCTAATTGGCACTAAAGTGGTCCAGACTTTTGGTGCACACAAACTAAATATTAACCATGTAAAAACATATTAAACAATAAAGGTCCTTGTGTCTCATTTTGAATTTTTAAGCAGGAATTAGAATTGTGGATACTCCATATTTAAATAGGAGAAAAGTTGGGAAGGGAAGGTTACAAAATGGTAAAAGCAAAAGAGTTTCAGGTAGATACTCGCACGAAAAATTCATTGTTGTGGAACTAATAAGTTCCTACTAAAATACGCTAAGATCACTAGATAATAACATCCCCAGATGCAGTCTTGCCTTAAGCAGCAGCTGAAAATGCTGATTAATTTTTTTTAATTAGATAAACAAGAAATGATTTAGAAATAAGGTTAATGTTTTTTTACTTATACTTTTAACGAGTCGACTTCGACTCTACATTGATCTTATGAATGCAATATTTCGGTTAACAATTAGTTGACCGATCGATAGTCGGCTGTTATCAACCATCAACAGACAATTTGGATAATCTCCAACTGAAGACCATCGACATATCAGAGTTATCGATTGATGCTCATTTGAAACTCCACGATTACCGACTTACTACTATTACCGACGTATAGTCGGCTTACAAGTTGCCAGCGTAGAAGATCAGAACGTGGTATAACCGCTCATCCCACGATTACATAACATCGGAATATGCGAATCCCACGTGTTTAACCGTTATGAACGATTATCGACTATATATCACGACCGTTAATGGGCATAAACAACCCATTAACTCCATGATTATGGCCTAATAAAAAATGAGACCACATGCTTGATGGTTACGTCTAAATTATCTATAAAAGGGAGATAAACGAACAGCATTGGTAAGATAATTCTGAGCTAGCACTCTGTCATTTCAAATACTCTTTATCTGTTGTTCACCATTTCTCACTGACTTAAGCATCGAAAGATTTTTATCGGATAAAATTTCGGTCAGTGTGGACTTTATTTTGTAGGTGCTCTTCATCGACGACGGACGCTATAGGAGATTGGCCGCAACAGATTGACGCGCTAGGAAGGGAGAAAGATACAAGCAACCATGCCAAAAACTAGATCTTAACACTCGACAGAATCAGTGAGGCAGTCTTCCTGTCAGAAAAATATTCCTCCTCCACCTCCATTGGCAGAGCTCAGTTCTTCACATCTTGTGATCACTACGGATGCACAGATTGCTGCACTCATGCAGCAAATGAAAGTATTAATGGAGATGGTTCAGAGCCTCCAACAACAACAAATACAGCAACAACAGCAACCACCGGTGGAGGAGCCGGTGGCTCATTCCATACCATCTAGGCATAGCCACCATCCTCCACGGCACTCACCCTCCTCATCTCCAAAGTGGCGACCATCTCAGCATTCTCATCGAGACGGATCCTCACGTTCTCGGTACTCTCATCGTGCCACCCATCATTCATGGCATTCTCCCTCTCCTTCCCATGTACATAGCATCAGGAAAGAGAAGAGGCTGAGAGCACCTTCTGTTTCTCCATCTTCAAGTTCTTCTGGGGATCTACCTTTGATTTTTCTAGGCAACAACAGCTCGACGACTACGAATACAAGTTCAAGAAGATTGATCGTCAGCTTGTCCAACTTCAGGTGAAAGGTCGAAAGTCTTCCAATGACTACGACTTTCACACTGCTCAGCCTCTCTCTCAGTGCATCTTGGATGAACTGATTTTGTCCCAGTCCAAGATGCCACAGATGGAGCCATATGATGGCTCCATCGATCCGATCGACCACTTGGAGAGCTATAAGGCTCTCATGATAATCCAGGGGGCAACTGACATCCTCTTGTGCATCAACTTTTCGATAACTATTTGAAAGGCTGCTCGATCATGGTATTTTGGGCTTTAGCCGGAGAACATTAACTCCTTCGAGTAGTTCGAGAATTCTTTCGTGGCCCACTTTAGCACTAGTCGAAGGGTGCCACGGATATCAGACAGCCTCTTCTCTATTAAGCAGGGTGAGACAGAGACGTTGAGAGATTTTGTGGCTCATTTTAATGTGGCCACACTTGAGGTCAGGGATCTTAATGAAGACATGGCCATATCGGCTATGAAGAGGGGTCTGAGAGGATCTAGATTCACCTACTCTCTAGACAAGACTCTCTCTCAGACCTATGCTGAACTTTTAGAGCACGCGTACAAGTACATTCGTGTGGATGAAGTTGCTTCTGACCGACGTCAGATAGAAGAAAAAGATCAGAAGAAGAAACAGAAGAGAGGTGGAGCTCCGACTGACTTAAGTCGGCCAACTATCAATATGCGAGTTTCACTTCGACGACAGAGTCCGAAGTCGAACAACTATGACATGTATGACTCCTATACTCCACTTTCTGCTCCTCATGCACAGATTTTGATGGAAATCAAAGGAGCAGAGTATCTTCGACACCCCCCTTTGATGAAAACACCGTCGAGGAGTTGTGACAGAAAAAAATACTGTCGGTTCCATCATGATCATGGTCATGATATCGGACAGTACATTCAGCTCAGGGATAAGATAGAGGCCCTGATTCGATGAGGCTATCTCGAAAAGTTCCGACGAGATTGTCCGACTCAACCTCCCATCAATCAATCACTTCAGCCACAAGCTGAGGAGACACTCAACAATCGATCAACGATGAGAGTAATCAACATGATGTCCGAACGACAGAAGAACTGGAGGGCAACTTTCAAAGAAGAGTCGGTGAAGAAACAACGACTCGATAATGTAATTACTTTTTTGAAAGAAGATATTCGAAGAATACAAACTCTCCATGATGATGCTGTCGTTGTTTCGACAATGATAGTAAATTATGATGTAAAAAAAATTTAGTGGATAATGAAAGCTCAACAGATATTCTATTTTACTCGACTTTCTTCTGAATGCGACTACAGATTGATCGACTCAGGAGACTCTCGATGTCATTAATCGGTTTCATTAGTAATGCAGTTATAGTAGAAGAAAAATTACTCTCTCACTAACTGTCGAAATAGATCTACGATAGAGTACTATTCTCTTAACATTCACGATTGTCCGAGTTTCTTTGGCTTATAATGCCATACTCGGACGATTTGAACTTAATGCCCTGAGAGTAGTAGTTTCGACATATCATTTATTATCCAATTTTTAACAAAAAATAGAACCAGAAAGACAAGCAAAAGACTTCTCATGATCAATGAGTACCGACAGTACTTCGAGGACCTAAAAAGATATCTTGCATCTCCATCATTGCTTATAAAATCAAAGGTGGGAGAAACTTTATATCTCTATTTAGCAACATCAATGGAGACAGTTAGTTCGGTACTTGTCTAAGAGGATGAAAGTCAAATTCAATGATCGATCTACTACACTAGCAAGGTGCTTCACAATACCGAAGTAAGATATTCAAGAGCGGAGAAGATGATCTACGCTTTAATCATATCATCATAACGACTTCCCCATACTTCCAAGCATATCCTATTGTCATCTTGACAGATCAGTCATTAAAGGTAATTACACTGACTTGATACTTCGGATCGAATGGCAAAGTGGACGATAAAGCTCGATGAATTTGATATATAATATTACCTACGTCCATCGATGAAGGAGCAAGTTTTGGCTGACTTCGTCGTCGAGTGTACAATACCTGATAATAATTTTGAGGATGAGACTAACGACAAAATAAAGTAAGCTACGACTTTCGAACCCGACTTAACATTGATATTAGTGTTAGATATTGATGGAACATCCATGTGATGGATATATGCATGAATGCTTACATGCTAATTGATTATATAATACATTTGCAAGAGTTGCAATTAGGGCTGGGTGTCTTTGATGCATTATATTATCAGTAGAATCTCTCCTTTCTATATTCTCAACTGTTGATTGAAATTTTTACATAATGATGTAAAATTATAGAAAAAATGTTATTTGAGAATAGATAAAAATTATTTCTTTCTATTTTTAAATAAAAATCAAGCATTCATGATAGACTTCATGGTGATAAAGACTAGACTACCAGGCTTCTGGAGAGCATAGGCGCATTAAGATTGACCATGAGATGGTTCAATCTATGATGTACCTAAGATTAGGCCCTTTAATCATTTTGTGGCTTGGATGATTTTTCAAAGTCCATAAATATGTATTTTCCTTTATATATGCTTTTATATACTGGTAGTTAGGAATTTGAATTTTCATAGCATATAATGCATGATTAGGATATGCATGAGACCTAGGTCCCTCTGTTAAATTATATTTAGCCTTAATGGTGAAGTGTTAAAAATACTATCCATGCCTTCCTTCATGCTAAGTCACTATTATGTCAAGAATCATAGTAGGCTTGTTGTGCTATCCACAAGGCTTGCTGTGCGGACTGGCTTAATACTGTCTTGGTGCATTATAAAACTAATGATATTTAGCTCATACTAAATCAATAGAGTATATCAAGAACTGTAGTGAGTTTGTTGTGAATCCACAAGACTTGCTATAGTGATTGGTATGATGTTGACCTAATGATTCTTATGGCATATTTGATAGTGCTGCCTTGTTGTGCTATCCACAAGGATAGTATTATCCAGATGTGATCATATAGGATTGAAGGATATGACTTAACTAAAATACTATAGTTTGTTGTGCTATCCACAAGGCTATAAGTATTTTAGAGATAAAAGTTATGTCGAGAGTTGCATAAGATGCAATTGGTAAAGAGTTGCCTACCTTTGAACTCATAGGAGCTTGTTGTGCTATCCACAAGATTTTTTATGAAAAATTGGGATCTCAACCTCACTAAGAAACTTCATGAAAGATTTTTGGATTTCATACTTGAGTGCTATGAAATTTATTAAAAAAGTGAAAGATATAATTAGATAAAAATCCTCGTCTAACTTGTGCACGTCATCATGAGTAATCCTGTTTATGTTCTTATATATACATTTGCATCTTTACATTCACTACTTAGGATATCTTTAAAATTGACCGAATATCATGGAATAGTTGAGGAATAGAAGGTGAAGAATGTCTTCACTATAGGTATCTAATATCAATACATGATTGATGAGCAATAAATTACAAGAATTATCTTGCAAGCGTGAAGCAATAGTAAGATACAAAAGTTACATCTGCTAATAATTTGTACATGATACAAATTAATTATCATGAGTATTTCAGTTTTAAAATTTTTAGGTATGTGATACCTAATATAGGTTCCTCTTATGCAAAGTATTTGTTGGATCTATAAAGCTGAGGTGAGGTGACTACTTGCCTTTAGGTACTAATAGATAGTCCATTCATGCTGAGGCTGTAGGAACCTATATAACCTTCTAGCAAAGTTTAGAGACTAATAGACCATTGATATGAGCCTAAATTTATCAAAAATATTATTTCAAATCTTTTGCTATTGTAGCATAATTTTAAAATTAATATTAAGAGTAAAAATTACTCTCCCTCTGATAAATTTTAAGGCTATGGTCTTATATTTCTATCACTTAATGATGTTCTTCATGTTGATGAAAATAAGAAATAAATATATGATGGTCACATATCTCAGGGCAAGTAAGATATTAGGTCTTGAACATATGGATGTTTGAAGACTAATAATATCTCGACCCATAGAACGACACTTCATATATGATATAATGTGTTATCTAAAATACTTCACAAATATTATTATCTCATTCTGAAGATATATCCTAAAAATTACTGTATAAATTAGATACTGTAAAAATCTATTACAAGCACTCCATATGAGATATGAAAAAGGGCAAAAGATAAGTTGCCCAACTTATGTGAAAAAAGTTGATGTACATAAGTTTGTGCTAGAATAGATTTTTATAAGTATATAGGTTATCCTAAAAGAATAGTATGTGATACTATTTCTGTTGTCCAGAAATGGAGCCCAAGAGGGGGGGTGAATTGGGTCTTTTTGAAATTTTAAAAGATTAGTGCACTAAAATAATGTGCAAAAGAGATCGAGTGAAGTGGGTTGATATTCAATAAAAATAAATTCAAACACAAAAGAAAGAATGTAAGTAAATAACACAAAGAATAAGAAAAGAGAAGTAAGCACAACAAACATAAGAATTTATAGTGGTTTGGTGCCAACCTTGCACCTACATCCACTCTCCAAGTCCCTACTTGAGAATTTAATCCACTAAATGGATTCAAAGTTATAACACATCGGACACTCCGATCTTTGCTATCAAAGTAAGAACACTTATTTTTCAAGTATAAACCAACCCTTTTTCGATTCAGGATTCGGATCAATCCAAATGAGTTTTGAAATCTCCCAAAACTCAAAAATCCAAATATAATTTCAGAAAAATAGAGTACAAAAAATTCAACACACAATCTCCTTAAATAGATACAATGAATGCAAAATAAATATAATACTCAAGAGAAAAAAGCTTTTGTTGAACACCCTCAATAAATTTCATACTTGATTGCTGTTGGAGAGTGGTTGGTGAAGTGATTGAATGCTTTTTTTCTCTTTTTTAGGGTTGAATAAGCTTTTCACAGATGTGAGCTTTGAATGCTAGCAAAACTTATGATTTTTCTCTTCAATAGAGCTTTTATAATCACTATCTATCCTTGAGAATATCTTAGAGTTAGTTTAGAATTATTGGATAGTGTTTAATGCATATTAAATGCATCAAAAATGGGCTGAAAACTAACCGTTATGCAGCTCACCCAAAATAGGACGTCTCATGGGGTGTCGCACTGACATTGGGACGTCCCACGGGGCATCCTAATAGGCCAGACAGAAAGTTCAGCTTTTTATTTTGATCTCAGAGTCTTAGGAATCATCTCAGGTGGGTCGTCCCAATCACATGGGTCATCCCACTGTGTGCTATGAACCAAAATAAAGTGTGCCGGCTGCCCAACGAAAGGGGATGACCCAGATGGGTCTTCCCATTTTGTTTCAATCTAAATTTTTATGCATTTAATATCTGAAACTTACCAGAACATTTTCAAACGCTCTCAAATGGATTCAAATCAAATTGGACACTCTCAAAAGCCTTCAAAAACTTCTTCAACTTGCTGAAACTTTAACTTTTGGCACACTTGATAAAGCTTTTCAAAACCAATCTCTTGGACTACCTAAAACATCATAAAAATAATCTTCAAAGATAGAAAATACATTAGTAGTCTCCTCAAATGATTTGTGATCATCAAAATCAATTCTTGGAGCAACAATCTTCGCCTTTTTGATGATGACAAAATATTTGAGTATACATAAAAAATATCTTTAAAGCTCAAAAAATTTAGATTTGTGAAGCACTAGAAGAGTTATTGCCAAGGATTCAATATAGAAGATCATGATATACATATCTTCAGCAAATTTTAATGATTTAATTCATTTAGCTGAAACCATTTGGGAAAGAATTAGAGAATTTTTAAGAATTGTTCTTATTCGATCAAAATCCTCTCCTTTCTTGTATGAATTAGATTATTTTGATCATTTGAAAATAAATCTCCTCCTTTCTTATATAAAAAGTGTAAATTTCTTTTCTTCCTTGATTCTACTATCGGAGCAATAGATGTGAAAGAGAATATTTTTTTCTCTTTTTTTTGTTTTGATATTAAGGCAAGAATGAGACAAATTGAGCAAGAATCAAAAATGGATATATCGAATCAATTTAGTATCAGTGCAAAAATAAGATTAGTAGATCATTTAAGAAAAAAATAGGTTGATCAGAGTAATTTTTTAAATATTATCAAAATGAAGATAAAAAAAATAATGTATCAGAGTTAAAAAAAATAAACGAATCAGTATAGAGTACTGCACTAGAGTAAAAAGCTTTTTTTTAAAAAACAAACTTAAAAAGAGCAAAAGATTTTAACAACTACATCATTTTTACCATTTACCATTATTTCTCCTCCTCTACCATTATTATTTTTTATTTATCATTATTTCTCTCTTTTTTTATAACAAAGACACCACTTTCATCATTTACCATTATTTCTCTCTCTTTTTGACATCATCAAAAAGAATAACTAAGAGAATAAGATTTTCATGGTGTTAGGTCAAGTATCAAGAAAATAGAGCATTCATTCTTCCATCAAAAAAGAAATGATAATAGACATTCATTTATCCAAAAAGACATGATAATAAACATTCATTCATCCAAAGAGACATGATAATAAATATTCATTTATCCAAAGAGAAATGAGTTAAATGGAAACAACCTCATTCATTTACACCAAAAGAGAGGCTACAAGAGTCATAATGAGCATAAAGCTCTCATACATCCAATCTACAAAATATAACTAAGTAATCTAATACAAAATGATAAGGTCAGAAAGACTGGACATCGAGCATGGAATCAAGATAGATAACACAGGATCAGTCTCATCCTCGATCGAAAGATCTGGTTCGAGATGTAGAAGCAGAAGGACGAAAAGCAATGGGCTGTATGAATGCAGGCTCAGTAGATGTAAAGAATCTAGACTGAAGATGAGTCCTAATACCATCTAACTGGGACAGGATACCCCTCACAGTGAGTTTGAGTCCATCCAGATCAACTGTCATAAAATTTTTGGAGTCTCTGATATCTATCCTAATCACCTCGAGAGAAGAGCGAAGCTGTGAGAAAAGTCTGTCTATCTCTCAAGCCAAGTCATCCATCTATGGTGCAGAAGAAGTCGATGTGCCCATGCCAGTAGAGAAAGAATCTACTATCTGTCTGCTCTCTCTCTCTCCAAATCAAAGATCCTGTCACTGAATCTCAGAAAGAAGCTCTCCACACCCTCCAATCTGATACTCAAGTCTGATAGAAGCTCCATCAATGAGAAAATATATAGCACAATGGATGAATCCAATGATGGAGCAAAGAAGGCACTCGAAGAGGCAGAGTGAAACTGCTGTGGCTGCTGTGACTGCTGCTGTACCTACTATAGAATCCGCTCCTAGTACAGCTGAAACTGATGGAATTGCTGCAGAATCTAATCCTGGAACTGTTGCTACTGGACTGATAAGATTTTTGCTACCCTCTCAGCAAGCTGTCCTATATCAACATCCCCCAAACTGAAAGTAGGCATGGTACGACTAGATGGAGGGACTCTGACTGAGGATCCTGCTTCAGGCTTTAAAATATGGTGATCAGCTGAACTCAGCTTAGGCAAGGGAGAAGATGGACCCTCCCCCTCAGCATGCTCCTCCTCCTCATCACTCTCCTCCTCAACAGCTGTAGTTCGATCTTTGGCCCACCGGCCATCAACTCTCATAAAATCATGCGCCTAAGAGAGTGATTATTGTAGGTGTCAGTGTATGACAGTCTACAAACAACCTCTTCCTCAAAACTGACTCCAGACTCTTTGAAAATAACAGTAAGGGCCATATCGTAGGGCAAGGGAGCCTTGGACCTGTTTAAGGCGACCCTTATGGCATCTATCATCAGGAAGGGAAGGTTCAGGAGAGTCTCTGAAACTATATGGTGCATCAGACAAATGTCTCTCTCCGTTATCAGATCATATCTTCTCCCTCTAGGGAAGAAAATTCTAGACACCATGTGGTGGAGTAGCCTCATCTCCACACTAAGATCTTTGGCCTCAATCTTCAAGAGCCCTTCCACATCATCTCTCCCTAGGAGCTTGTTTTAACCCATATAAAGCTTTGTTTAACCTAAATATATGATCTGAAAGTTTATGATTTTTAAAATCAGGAGGTTATTCTACATATACTTCTTCAGCAATATATCTATTTAGAAAAGCACTCTTCACATCCATTTGAAATAATTTAAAATTCATAAAGTAAGCAAAAATAAGTAACATTCTTATGGCTTCTAATCTAGCAACAGGAGTAAATATTTCATCAAAATCAATTTCTTCTTGTTGATTATATCCTTTAGTAACTAATCTTACTTTATTTCTTATTACATTTCTATCTTCATCTAATTTATTTTTATATATCTATTTAGTTTCTATTATATGATGATTTTTAGGTCTAGCAACTAGTGTCCATACATTATTTCTTTCAAATTGATTTAACTCTTCTTGCATGGCCATTATTCAATTATGATCTTTTTCAGCTTCATCTATTATTTCAGGTTCTAGATGTGAAACAAAAGCTACATAGTTACAAACATCTCTAAGTGAGGATCTACTTCTTACTCCTTATGCTGAATCATCAATTATTAATTCTTTAGGGTGATTATGGACATACCTCTATTCCTTTGGGAGATTACCTATGTCTGGAGGTTCTTCATGAATGTTCTGATCATTGATTCTTTCACCCTCTTATTTTTCATCAATCTAATCTTTATTTTGTTCATTTGAATCATTGAGGGTGAGCTCTTTAATTCTATCTTCTATGATACCTGCATTGTCAGCATCCTCTCTCTTTCTTGATGGAAGACTATTAGTTTCATCAAAGACAACATGATTTGACTCTTCTACTATAGTATTCTTTTATTAAATATTCTAAAGGCTTTGCTAGAAGTGGAGTAGCCAAGAAAGATAGCTTCATCAGATTTAGTATCAAATTTACCTAGGCTATCTTTGCCATTATTTAAAACAAACATCGACAACCAAAAATATGAAAGTAACCTATATTAGGTTTTCTACCCTTCCATAATTCATAAGGTGTTTTCTTTAAAAATGATCTTATTGAGGCACGATTTAGAATGAAACATGCCGTGTTAATTACTTCTGTCCAAATATACTTTGAGAGCTTGCTTTCACATAGCATGATATGGGCCATCTCTTCTAGGGTTCTATTTTTTCTTTCAATAACTCTATTTTGTTGAGGTATTTTAGGTGCTGAAAAATTATGATCTATGCCTTTTTCATCACAAAATTTTTTAAAATCTTTGTTTTCAAATTCAGTGCCATAGTCACTTCGAATAGAAATAATTGATAAATCTTTTTTATTTAAAATTTTTCGATAAAACTTGAAAAATACTAAAAATTCTTCATTCTTAGAAGCTAAAAACAAAACCCAAGTAAAACGTAAAAAATCATCAATGATTACAAAACCATATCTTTTTCCTCCTAAACTAGTTGTCCTTATAGGGCCAAATAAATCTATATGCAAAAGTTCTAGTGGTTTTGAAGTTGAAATAATATTTTTAGATTGAAAAAAAACTTTTATTTGTTTACCTAATTGACATGCATCACAAATTTTATCTGTATCAAAATTAATTTTTGACAAACCAACAACTAAATCTTTTTTAATAATTTTAGAAAGTATGTGCATACTAATATGTGCAAGCCTACGGTGCCAAAATCAACTAGTCTCATTGATTTTAGCATTCATAGCCATAAGATATTGCATATTTTTTATGAAAAGATTATCCAAATCAACCATGTAAACATTGTCATGCCTATGCCCAATGAATCTAGTATTATCATCAAAAAGACTAGTTATAATGCACATAAATGATTCAAAAACTACTTTATAATATTTATCACATAATTGACTAATACTTAAAAGGTTATGCTTAAGACTATCTACAAATAAAATATTTTCAATGCAAGTGGAGGGAGTGATACCAATGTTATCAATATCGATGATCTTTTTTTTGCCATTATCTCCAAAGATGACCATCTCTCTATTCTTGACTTCCAATGTGATGAATTGAGATTCATCATCAGTCATGTATCTTGAACATCCACTATCAAGATATCATTTTTATTTTGTTGCTTAGGATGCAAGTAGGGATGGAAATAGGCCAGACGGCCTATCAGGGGCCTATGGACTGGCCTGCTGTCGGCCTGACCTGGTCTGACCTATTTATCTAAATAAGTCAGATATAGACTTTTAAAAATATCTGTTTAAATAAATAGGTCAGGCCTAAAATTTCAAAACCTGGCCTGAAAGCTTGCAGGCTGGTCTGTATAAATTATATATATATATAATTTAATAAAAATTATTATTTTATTAATATATATAATTAATTAATTATTGATCTTATCCATCAATATCCAATTATCTTAGTCCTTTCGAGAATCAAGAAGACGGAAGAGTCTTTTTAAATAGGCTTTCAGGCTAGGCCAAGCTTTTTTATTTTGCAAAACAGGCCAGGCCGAGCCTCATTTTAAGCCTGAACCAGTCCAACAGGCTAGGCTCTGACTAGTATTTTATAATACAGGCCTGGCCTGTTTAAGCCAAAGCCTGGTCTGGCCTGGCCTATTTCCACCCCTAGATGCAAGACACACCTGCACACATGAAATCAAGTTTTAACCTTAGGTACCCAAGCTAACTTAGGTGCTTTTGGGTTAGTCATAATGGTTCTTTTTGGAATCTATATTTTCTTAACATTTCTATCATCAAATTTATTTAATAAACATGTATAAGCTTTGTGCCCTATCTTGCCATATTTAAAACAAGTGATATTCGACAATTTTGATGCATTGACAAAAATATTTTTCAAAAATTTTTATTTTCTTAGAGTGTTATAGTCAAGTCCGACTTTATCATATACAGCTTTTTGACTATCAATAATCATTTGAAGTTTGTTTGAACTTAGTGTAAATCTATCAACTATAGGTTTCAATTTGGTTACCTCTTCCTTTAGATCTTCATTTTTTTTACAAGAGTTTCATTTTGATTAGAAAGTTTATCCTTTTCTTTTATTAGAGACTGATTTTTTAGTTCTAATTCTTTATCTTTCTTATCAACTTCTTCATTTTTCTTAGTTAATACATGATTTCTTGATTTCAATTTTTTATTTTTAGTACCTAATTCTTTTAGATCATTTAAAAGTTCATGAAAAGCTTCTAACAATTCATCATAAGTAAATTCAGGTTAAGTTTTGGATGATACCTCAGTTTCATGTGTCATAAGGCACAGGTTGGCTTCTTCATGAGATTCTTCGTCAGTGGTGGAGTCATCACTGTCACTCCATGTAGCCATCTATTGAGAATTATGTCCTAAAATTAATCGTGTGACGATTGAGTTCATCCTTGTATATGAATTATTGATTATTGAATAATAGTTATTCTGATATTTTTCATCACAAGTGACATCTTCCTTGAATTTTTGTACTGTGATGAAGTCCATAGAACTATACTAGTATACGATAAAGAGAGAATTTATCATATAGTTCTTAAATAAGTTTGCAACTAAATGATACGTCATTACGAGACGGTGACGTTTATCGAGTGAAGATCGTTGTGTGTCATATGGGTTGGTTGTCCTCTTAACCAAGGAGTGTGGTGACACTGGTATGGCATATAGGTGAGATATAAAGATACATCGTCACTGAACAAGTGACTCACCTGCTGAGCATTCTACTGTCAAGAGCTGCTCGTGAAACACATGGGTATAAATATCCTTCAGACCTGAGATCACCATAGTGACTTGCAAGCAACTCACTGTGCTTTGGTGCCGAACTACTTGAATTTTTAATGCAGTGAAGGAAGACTACTGGGTACAGTCAAGTACTTATGAAGTTTGTGTATGGATCAAGATGGGATTGATCCCTCCAGATTATTGAATTTGATACATCACTGTATTTCAATTTAGTAAAGCCTTGACCAGGGTAATCCATGAGATAAATTTGAAAGGTTGAAATACAATGTGGATAAAGCAATCTCAGTTGACAGTTAACCTGAGACCATCCTAGAGCATCCAAGGTCAAAAGGATGAATTATACGGTAACCATGAGTATAGGTTCTGAAATATTTTTTTGTGATAATTCGACCTATCGGATATCGAAAACTATTGTTAGATGGTATCTCGATTAGTGCAGAAATTGGTTCCTGTGCTACCGGCTTAGTGTTTGAACCTATAGAGTCACGCACACAAGTCAGACAAAGTAGGAAGAAATTGACCTATGTTTATATATCCAATCTGAAAGTACTTGACTTGATTAAACATATAAGCTAACTTGATTGAGAATTGAGTTATGGGTCAAATGAGATTAAAGAGTTGACTATGTCAAACTAGCACTACACATGAGGTTCAGATTCAATCTCGGGGATGAACAATTTCTATCTATGATCCATGGAATATATGAAAGATTGGATTTAAGTACTAATTAATTTTAAATTAGTTTTAAATTAATTAAACTTAAATAAATCTAAAATTTAAGTTAGACTTGATACAAAAGTCCTAAAGAATTTAAAATTGACAGCCTTTTAAAATTATTTCGAACCGACTTCAAATCGAACCTATTTTGGATGAGATATGAGTATTCCTACTTGCGCTAGAAATACTCACTCATGAAGCATGATCAAAAATTAGTTTAGTGCTTATTTGGGGCATTCCAAGTGGGTGTGAGAGTAGGTGCAAAGTGGATGTCATAAGTGATGGTAATTATATCTCATGTAGGAGTCCTTCTTTCATGAGTATTGGATCAATTCAAATCAAATTTGAATAAAGAGTCCTCCTCTCATTGGGTCATGAGAATTATCTATAAATAAAGAGGATCTCTACCTATGAATGAGAGAAGAGAATAGAATAGCAAATAAATCAAATTGAAAGAAGAGAAAAAGAGAGAGACAGGCGCGTGAAGAGAGAGATCATTCATCTTCTACATCTCTCTTTTTGTTGCCGTCTCCTCTCCTTGGACATGGATCCTTCTTGAGCATCTTACCTGCTGGTGTGAGATATTACATCATTACATTTCATCCCTCGATTGATTGTGTATGCAAAGCCAATTGGATTGGAGTTCATCCTGCTTTCCTGTGGCGTCTGATGTGCATGCGAAGTAGAGGATCGCATATCCAGACCTCCGCGAAGGTTTATATCAGATAATTTAGGATTTGATCTCTGGTTCTACTATAATTTAGATAAAAATTTAATCCTTAAACAAGTAGAACATTAGAAAAAAATTTTATATGCAACCTGGGCATTCTGGAGAAAAACTATTCCCTTCCCTTCAACTGGTATCAGAGCAGGCCTGAAATATATGCATGCAAAATAAAATTTTTCATGATCATTTATATGAGATATAATTAAAATTTTTTGTGTGACTTTAAATCTCATTTAAATCTATTTATATAAATTTTTTGATCTGATTTTGATTGGATTAGAGGTGCCTAATCAATGATTGATTGAGATTTTTATAAATCTATTATAACAGAATTCTGTTGTTGCTGAATTTTTGATGAAACATAATATAAATTAAAAATTTATTTTAAATCTATTTTAATAAAATTTTAATTTTATTATTTTTTTATGAAGTGCGGATTATTTTAGATTTAAATTGAATCTATTTCGATGGATATTTAGATCTGAATCCTATCATAATTCAGCACTGTATGAAAATAGATTTTATCATAAATTAATTTTTTATACATTCATATTTGTATCTAATTATTTTTTTATTCGATATTAAATCTAAAATTAATATTTTATAATTAGTATAAGATAAATTTTAGATTTGATATGATGTATATGATACATCAAATCTAATTGGATTAGATGAAGAACATAATTGATGAGATCAAGGATATGTTTATGACATAAAATAGTTTTATCAATAATTGCATATTGATGTAATTATATATGAAATTAGATTTCAGATCTTAATAGCCTAGTACTCGGATTGATGAGATCATCAGACCGTCCCTCTTAAAATTTTCTACTTACCTGAAGTTTTTGCAACAAATTGCATATATTAATAGGACTTCTGGTATCCAATACCCAGGTAGTAGTATTACAAACGGAGAAATTATAAGGTATTATCATATAAATACCTTGTGAAGCAACCACTTACCTCTTTCTCTTATTCTTAGGCATGTTTGGGTCAAAAGGGACAGTGGGAGGATAATTGAACTTGAGAAGTTCAAAACCTATAAACTATCCTATCTTAACCTGTGGAGTATCCTTAAGTTAATCCTTAACTAGATGTGCCCAGTGATAAGGCACGACCATGATACACACTTTCTCACTGAAAGGTCAATCCGAATGCGTAATATACCACTCAAATATGGATTTGTCATTGAGAATGACTATACCCATATATTATTATGAATAATGTTTTCTTGATCTATTCGAAAAATGTTACTAGTAGAGACTTTGACAATTGGCCTAAAATCTTGACATCCGAAATCAACTCTCTGTACACCAACTAAGTGTGGACTATGGTTGAAGCACCTATGGGTATGACCCAACAGGATACTATCAAGGATGTAATTCTGAATTTTTTGCTTTTGCCACACACCATCTAGAGAAGTTGTCTCTGGTGGGAGGGTAAATGCATTTATGAATTTTGGTTGGAATTGAGGAGATGGCACCTCTATTTTTAATGAGATAGTCAAAATGTTTGACTTCATCAAATATAGATAAACCATGTGTATATGCAAGATGATAGGTGGGAGTCTCACTAACTTCTTGGTTATGTATGTAGGTGACAAATAGCTTATTGGGAAGGTAGTCCCGATATTGCATTCAATCAATACTTATCACAGAAGTTTTCATGAAAAAAAAAACTTGGGTTAAGCATCCAATTTCTTGGCATCTATAGGGATAGATGTAAATGGATGATTAGGCTTGTCCCAATCTAGGTACATGGATTTAATATTGAAAGGGTTCAATATGAATGGGTGTAAAAGTGTTTACTTATCCATACATTCAATATACCAAGCCTGATGTGAATTATGCCGTATGTATAATCATTGATTCGAGCTCATCCATGATAGGATCTTATGAAAACTGTGAAAAGCATTCTCAAAGTACATGAGAAGCACTAGAGGAGCAGTGAATTGGAAGAGTTCCAAACAGCAAACTATGTTTGACTCAGTTAATTACTGTTAGTAAAGATTGTTTAGAAAAGTTGCCTGATGAAGGGTTCATCATTAAGTTGGGTGTCATCTCATCGCGTACCTACACACATCCTAGGCACTTTCATCTCATTTATGATTTGATCATAAAGTAGTTAATATTAAAAATAGTATAATAGGATCAGTTCACTAAAGCTTACACAGCAGCAGTGCGATCGTCATCCTAATTGCATGGACATCAGGTATAGGAGCGATTGGCTTTAGTGCAAGTGGGAGATTGAAAGAATTATGCCCTATAAGCCAATCGGATGGGGATGCGATAGAACTTTTCTTTGTTATCTTTCTGCTCATTTGTATGACATTAGTTATTTTACTTATATGAGGTATTATATTTTATCATTTACTGTATCATTTTTATATGATTATGATAAACCCCTTAGATTAAGATAATGATTTTAGGGACATGATGAGATCATACCAGTGAGATCTAAAATTTTGATAGTCCTAATCTAAAATATTTTCAATCGTTAGATCATTGAGTCGGAGATCAATGACTCCAGTAAGACTGGTACATCCTATGTATGCTTGATGGAGATGGTGGTTCATCTCACAACCACTTATGTGGTGATACTAATACAAGAATGTAGGTGCTCATTAAAGAATGAGTTCACTGAACTGATCTGTAAAAGAATATTTGATGGAGCCTTGCAGCATGTCAACATACGATTTTTCAGTGGGAGTGGTGCATGTGATCTTTTGACCTGGGATCACTATGGTACCTTCTGTGCATGGATCCTTACTTTGGTTTATTCCCAAGCACACCATTTTGAGATGTATGTGGGATATTCTGAGTATGGTGAAGTATGCATGAAGGTTGTGAGTGGTCAATAAAGAATCGATCACTCTTTATAGGAGGAGAGAATATCTTATGTGATCTCATACGATGGTGACTCTGAGAGTCTCTGACCAGAGCAGGGATGAACAGTAGAAATATTTTTTACTGGTTCATCAATCGTGTTATCATCATTGGATCGAGATACATATTGTTAGATATTTGGATCTGACATATTTTCATACCCATATCCTTTTCAGGATGTTGTATGATCGAATGATTGAATTGCACGGTAACTCACCACGGAAGGATAATTTTGATATTTCTATCAAAATTTAAATCTTTTGGATAGTCATGACATGTTGCTAGATGTCAATCTTGACTTGTAGATTTGACAGAATTAAAAAAGTTTAATTCTAAAATCAATTAGAAAGAGTCCTAGTTGATTGGGACTCTTGAGCTGACCTAATCCAATCAGATTAAGATTTCATCGAGAGTTTGGATCCACTGCTGGCTAGATTTGGAATCCAATGGATCACACACAATAAAAATTTAGTCTTGATCTAATTAATTTAAATTTATTATAAATTTAATAGGTTAATTAAATTGCTAGCACATGAATTAACCCAAGTGACCAATTGAGTTTAGTGCAAAGGTGTTTGTGCTAACCTAGTCTTGTTGTCTTGACCTAATGTGATTAGGTTTGAACCATCTAAATTTATTAGTTAGTTTTATCTGATTTTGTGGAAGTGTTCCATGTGGAATCAACCTCCTCCATGTCAAACCACACGCATATTAAGTGTTGGCATCATATTTATTTTGGTAATTAAGAAGGAGAGTCCTTTTTTCTTACTCCTCTTAAAATCATTATATATTCCACACATTCTATTAATTTTGTGCACCATTAGATGGTGTCTTGGGATGTGGGAGGTGGAAGAGGAGAGGGAGTCCTTCTCTTGGAAGGAACTCCATGCCAAAAATAAGTTGGGACGCCCCATTTATGGCGTTGAATTGAAGAGTCCATTTCAACATGGACTCTTATTTCTTTCCATTAATTTTTACGTGTTTGTTAATTCCATGTAACATCAGATATCTCTTGGGATTATGGGTACAGAAGAAGAAGGAGAGTCCTTCTTTTGGAAGGAGTTTGAATGCCACAATTTAATGGGATGCCACATTTTTTGATTGATGTGGAAGAGTCCTTAAATTTATGGACTCTTGAATTCTCCATGCCATTCCTCTTGTCCCACGCGCCATATGATGGTGTTACATTTTTTCTTGACAGAGGAAGAGTCCTTCTACTAGTGAATCACCTTTTATTCCACACCAACCCATTGTGTTCCACGTTAAAAATTGATTAGGGCGTGTAAGGAATAAGGGATGCCAAGAGTTGGCATCCCATGGGATACCCCCTTATTCCCTATAAAAAGGGGGTGCTATTTTTTATTTTGTACATCCCTTTTTGGTAGGGTTTAGGTGTGAGAATGAGAGGATAAGACAAGAAAAATATCTGAAAAAAATATCAGAAAAGAGAGAGAGAAAATGGAAAGGAAGGGTGAAAGAAAAAAGAAAAGTATGAGATACTTGTCCTAAAATCAAATTGTTCATGTGTTGAACATAAATTCTGATTAAAGTGTGATTTGATACTTTGGAAAAGGATTCCTAAAGTGATCCTTGTAGAGGTCATGAAGGCATACAAGCAATGGTGCATCCTGTTCTTGTGAAAGACAATCGGCAGTGCACTTACGAAGAAGGCTACAGCACCATGATGAGTTGGAAAGAGCCCTGATCAGTCCTGTGTGGATCACCATTGGAGGATTTCTACTTTGAAGTGTCATGGAGATCTCAAAATCACCAATTCGTGATCTTCATGGTAGTATATGACTTCTGATCTTCTCCTCATATGCTTGATTTTGTGATTTGATTGTAATCATCAAGGGGTTCCTAGGATTTTTGAGTTCCGATGATTAAGTTTAATTGTTAAATCTTGTTTTCATTTATTGAATGCATGTTAAAAATTTTAAAATATATATTCCACTGCATCACCAAAATTCATCAGAAGAATGATGCTGCTTAAGTCCAAGACTGGGTATAATTTTTCGATCGCATCTCGATCGTCCTCGTACCCGATGCAATATAAAGCAAATCCGCCTTCAAAGATTTCTTCCTTGAATTCTTTTGAATTTCTGAAGTTCTCGATGGCTTGGTTCAGGGCTTCCCTTGCTGACTCTACTTCAGCTCTTGCAGAGGCCAACTCAGCATTGGCCAGTGTCAACCTTTCCAGAATGGCCCGATACCTTCCGCACTCCATTTCAAGTTCTCAATGCATACATCCCTCTCTCGTCAGAGCTAATGGATGGAGTGCTTCTTGCTTCTGATCCGAGACTCGAGGAATGAGATGTTCTGACGAGCCAACTCAACTTCGGCTCTAGAAGACTGTAGATCTACCTTCATTCAGGAGATCTGCTCTTAAAGGTTTTTCTCCTATTCAGTTGTCGTCTGGAGTTGTTCGACGGCAGTATTCTTTTCGACGATGACGGTCGCCACATTATCCATCCACGATCGATGAAAGTCAACAATCTTTCAATAGTCTCTCTCTAAATCGTGCATGTCATGCGCCCACTGAAAGTAGAAGATAAATCAAGTCTGATTAAAAAAATATATATCAAAAACTTACCCCGAGTATCATTGGGTAAAAAGAAGAAAATATTTCAGCGACAGTCCGGTTCTTCCTATTCTCCCGATCAGTCAGGAAAAGAGCAACTTCGATGAGCCACTTAGTCAATATCGGATTGGCCAAGACTGACTCACTCTCAGAGATTCGAATGTCGAAAAGACTTGGAAGGCCTGCAGATGATCCGTCATTGGCTGAAGTCGCTGGCACCTTCCCCGATCTCCGATCGACAGCCCATGCTTAAGAATGTTGGGAAGTCGAAGCTCGA
Source organism: Elaeis guineensis (assembly GCF_000442705.2). NCBI lineage: Eukaryota > Viridiplantae > Streptophyta > Magnoliopsida > Arecales > Arecaceae > Elaeis > Elaeis guineensis. The sequence goes on from NC_026000.2 coordinate 5,624,727, forward strand.
CTGCACTCGAGAATATTCTGCTGGAGGAATGGCTAGCACAACCGCAAACTGCTCGAGTTCGACTGTGACTCCCGCCCTAATCCGAACCTCTGCTGATGGAGCCACTGATGGTACTCTTGCAGCTCTGTCCTCTCTTGCCGTCCCATCTTCAACAGATGGTGTCTCAAAAAGCATTGTCAGGGATTACAACGCCAAGACTGGTTCAAAAATCATCTCTAATGGAATGTCAGATTCCCTCATCAGTACCGATGGAGTAGTGACCCGACCTTTCTTCGATGGTCAGGAGGGTCCAGCTTCAGCTGTTGCCTTCTTCTTGACAGCATACGAGCGATTATCAACAGCCGACACTCATGCTCTTGGCTGCATAGCTACAATCAAAATAAAGAGATCAGTATAAAGTTCAAAAATAGACAAGAAAAATAAAGTAATCGACTATGTTATACCTAAAGAAATGATCGAACTAAGCCCGACATCGTAGAGAGCTTGTTCGATCATCAGCTCTCGTTGCGATGGAACTACCATGTCTTTCAGTCGGAGAAAATCTTCCTGATCATTAGCCTCCACCCGACTGTTCTCATTGGGGCCAGTCCTTGGATCACCCCAGCATGAAGAAAAGCTCTAGAGAGAAGAAGAAGAGATGAAGAAAAATTAGTTTTTCCATCCATGAATGGATGATGGAAGATCGATGATAAAAAAAGACCTTTTCTCGGGTAGAAAAATCACCGATCCTTGACCTTCAGATGAGGACAAAGGACAAAGAAAGATTGAAAAAGAAAAGATAAGGAACAATCGGTATAAGCTGACACAACAGAGTAAAGCTGATGATCAGTCGGATAGAATTTGGGATCAGTTGAGCAAGACGGAGGCCATAATAATCAAGAAGATTTCGGACAAACTCTGGAATCGAGAATCAAAGACCAGTTCGAAGGTCCTCGACATAAATTACAATCGAATCCGGAGGAGGAGAATTCATTCGACCATCCGAACCAGGAGCGAAAAGCTGATACTACTTCAGAATATGGTACTATTTTTAGAGCCATTCAACATTAGGCCCAGATAAAGAAGAAGCTTCTATTTTAGAACCGAAGGAGAGTCATCGACCGAATTCTCCGACAGCTATCCCGAGAAGACAAAGTTTTTCTACCAGCCATGAAAAATGGAGAACTACAAAAAGAAAACCCTAAGAAGAGAAACCCTAGAAGAAGAAAAGGAAAACTCAACCTGAGATCAAAAGTGATGCAAGAAACAGAACTCGGAGCTCCTAGTACTAGGGCAACCTTCCAGTAAAACCTTCTGTACAACAAATGCAAAATCAAGTCTGGATGAAAGTACTGTGTATATATAGGACTCCTCAATGGTCCAGATGAAATCGATCAAATCTGGATCTCCTCAGATGTCGACACGTGGCGACATCAAAATCGATCATTAGTCGGATGGTTCGACGCACCTGCTTCTAGATCATGCCACCTCATCATTATCCATATGAATAGCTTAGAGCCAATGATGTTGGGACATGTGGCCAAGATTTACTAGTCAGAATCAAATCATCTGGATCTGGGCATCGAATTATCTTCCCGAAATGACAGTCCAATAATGATTTCACAGATATCGAAACAGCAAAATAGCTGAAGATCTCTCGTATTCCAAAAAATAATTAATACCAGCAGTCGAGTCAGAGCTCGAGGCAGCACGTGACAACTTTCTTCGTCCAACGTGACAGACTACGTGATAATATACACGTCAAACCATCTTGGACTTGGGATTGGAGGGCAACTGTTGGGACAAGTCAACCAACCTCTGACTCTGACTCTACATCGACCTTATGAATGCAATATTCCGAGTAACAATTAGTTGACTGACCGACAGTCAGCTGTTATCAACCATCAATAGACAATTTGGATAATCTCCAATCGAAAACCATCGGCATATCAGAGTTACCGACCAATGCTTATTCGGAACTCCATGACTACCGACTTACTGCTATTACCGATGTATAGTCGGCTTACAAGCTGCTAGTGCAAATGACCAGAATGTGATATAATGCTCATCTCACGGTCACATAATGTCGGAATGTGTAGATCCCATGTATTTAACCGTTATGAATGTTTATCGACTATATGTCACGGTCGTTAATGGATATAAACAGCCCATTAATTCCATGATTATGGCCTAATAAAAAGCAGAATCACATGCTCGATGGTTACATATGAATTATCTATAAAAAGAAGGTAAACGAACAGTCTTGGTAAGATAATTCTGGGCTAACACTGCCATTTTAAATACTCTTTATCTGTTGTTCACCACTTCCCACTGACTTAAGCATTGGAGGGTCTCCGCCGGACATAATTCTAGTTAATGTGGACTTCATTTTGCAGGTGCTCTTCACCGGTGACGGGCGCTACAGGGCATTGGCCGCAACAATATGCACTAAATATATTTTTATAGATATACATGGAGTTACTGATTGACTCAGCTGTAGCAAAATTAGAATAATCAATATTCATCATTTAAGGGCATGGCCTTGTTATTGTGATTCTTCCTTTTTACAAGTGCTAAAAAAAGATAGCTGGTTAGCTATCAAGGGTTCATCATGATACAGTGCTAAGCCCAACTACGTTTAAAGAATTGAAGCTGCGACTATGTCTTA
>NC_026000.2:5627473-5668382 GCF_000442705.2 Elaeis guineensis
TTCAGTTTTGTCCATCATTATTTTTCAATCAGCAGTTGAACCAGTGAAAATCATACACCTTAATCTTCAGATTCCTCGGCTTTCCTCCATATTAAATAAATTTGATGTGTTCAAACTGGTGATGAAGTTCAAGAAGCAAGCTGGCCATTCCTAGTGGTTTCATTCTTTGGCGGTGCATATGCTCTTATTCCATACTTTGTTCTCTGGAAGCCACCTCCACCAACTGTTGGAGAAGATGAAATCAGTAGATGGCCTTTAAATTTTCTTGATTCAAAGATAACTGCTGGGCTAAGAAACTCCGATGCACATAACCACAATATGCTTAGTAAAGTTGTATACAAATTTTTGTGTACATGAGTGATACTATAACTTTTTTACATCAAGCACATGCATAACTCATTGATTTTAACCATCGTTGAATTACAATTTGAAAAGGTTTAAGTGACAAACAAAGAATCCCAATCATTCAATATAGTTTCTGTAAAGCGTTGCCTGAAAGCTTTTGGTATTTAGAGTTTTGGTCATTGATAGTTTGAGATAGTGGAAACATGCAAAATTTGTAGGTGAAACTTCAATCAAACTGATCGGATTGATGGTTTATATGCTGATAGTAACTCCATTGCAAACCAGATTTTACTTGTTGCAGGCTTGGGCCTAACTATGTATGCTGGTTTAGCTTATAGTGATGTGTGGAAGGAGTTCTACCGATACTTCAGAGAAAGCATGTAAGTATCATGACATACTATTGGAAATTTCAATTAGGCGTACTCCCATGTGAAATCTCAATTTTTTTTCATTCTTTAACTTGCTCGACCAGCATTTTAACCTAGTAAAGACACTGTCAGTTTTTTAACTAGTCAGCGGCTCCTGTTCAGCTGTTCTACAGAACTGCATCAAATACTTCACAAAAACTTTTGAAGCTGGGAACTTCTTTCCGTGAAGTCAACATCAGAGTCCATTGACCTCATGTAAAAACTCTGGCATTTACCTATAACATTTTCTTCATTGCAGATCCATATTACATGCATTGATTTTGCGCTATGCTCAGCCTTCTCACCTTTTTGGGTCTATAATGATACGACTGCAAGGAGATGGTAAACTGAACACTCTGCACCCATGCTTCTTTTCATAATATGCTCAGAAACCTAAATGTTTTAAAATAAAGGGAAAAATAGAATGGCTTTCTCATCAAAGAACTCACTTGTTCCCCCTGTTGCAGGACCAGTCAAAGTTCTTGGCTTTTGCCAGTGGCACTTATTCCAATTCTGGGGCCATCCTTGTATCTTCTCTTGCGGCCACCTTTTTCAGCACTCCCTGTGAGCACCCCCTCAGTCATAATTGAGAAAGAGTGATCTGGATCCAATTTCCAGCATTTGTTTTATGCATAAGCAATAGAGTGAACCAAGTATAGCTATAATTGGAGACTGGAAGAGAAGGTAATCCATCGTTCTAACAAAATTGTCATCATAATATCCCAACCTCTGCTCAAAAGCCGATTTGAAGCAACCCCAACAAAATAAGGATTAATGATGTAAACTTATTATGTTTCACGAGTTTTTTTATATTCATAAATGAAAAGAAGCTAGAAGTGATGATGAGCTCGCCGGACTTGGTTGACAATTAGGACTGTTGCTTGCGACTCTCTCGGCTCAAATGATATCACTGAAATCCACCATTCTATTGCAGTGCGGTGCTCTCACAAAGCTCAATGCTCTAATGCGGAAACAAATATATCAGACCCGATGGCATTCAGGGATGAATGTAGACCCGTCGGGCAGGGATAATCATTTTGAGATCTAATAATGGCTTCTTGCGACATTACTTTTGGAAAACTTTTGAACTATTCTTGTGTTATTAAGCACGGCATACAATATATTACAACTGCATGATTTTTGTCTGGTTTATATTTTAGAGTAACAAACTCTGGTTTATAAGTTGTAGGTGCATACGCCAGTTTTCAGTTCAAGGTAGAATCATGGGGCATCATTTGGAAGTTGTTTAGTTTTGAGTTAAATATTTCCACTGGCACTATTTCTGTTAAAAAAAAAAGAAAAAAAGACAAATGATAGTCGCATTTGTGGTTTTTTTATTATTATTTTTTAAGGGAGGTGTGAGAACATGATTCTTCTCTCTTTTTTTTTCTTTTGTGACTACAAGGAGTAGTAGAGCCATTGACAGTGCAGCATAGCAGTTATAGAACAACAAAATATAGTTTCCTGCTGCCATACAAACAAAATTGCAATAGTTGACAACATGGTTGAAAATGAATCGGATATGGATTGGATACCAACATATCCATATCTATATTTGTTTTGTCTAATGAATACAAATATGGATACGAAAATTATTTGGATATAAAAATTTATATTCATATTTATTTTAAATATATATGGATACAATTCTAATATTGAAAGTATAGATATAGTTATAGATGTTACTTCGATAATAAACTTTATAATTACAAAATCAAAGATATTATTAAATAAATGTTAAATCAAATTAATAACATATTTATATAGTTATATATTTTTTAAAAAAATTAATAATTATTATGTAAAATTATATAGGATTGTATGTAAAATTATATAGGATTGTATCTAAATTCGGATATTCAGATATGGATTGGATAGTTGTTTATCTATATTCATATTATTTTTTTTTTTTTGACGGATATGTATACAGATAAGGATAGTAGTTGGATATTCAAATTTTTATCTATATCTGCATTAATTTGGATATGAAAATAAATCTGAATGAATAATATCCAAATCATTTTCACCTTTAGTTGATAGAGTGATGCTGTGATGATAATTACAACAGTAGGAAGCAACTAGAAAAGATGAACAAGGTAATCCAAAGTAGTGGAGCAAGCAATGAAGACATCCCTATAATTGCAGAATCCATCCAGGCATGGCATAAGAAGATGCTCCAAAGGTATAGTTACAATAGTATAGGATGATGACAGCCGCAGAATCCCTTCAGGCATGGTATAAGAAATTGACAATAGAAGAACATGATTCTTTGGTATACTGTATGGACAACTTAATACTAAACTCATAGCTCTTTCTTCTGGAATGCGTTGCATGTTCCGGATGTACCTTTCTGTATACTATTTTTACTCATTGTCTTTTCCAGGGCTGGCTGGGAGAGAGAAGTAATTCTCGATTGACGTAAATCTGATAATTGCAGGGGAAAAAAAGGGGAAAAAAAGGAATAAGATAGGAGGAGCTAGATTTGAACTAAGTCATTTGCCATGGCCTGTTAGCGAGCTTTTATTCGGCTTGAAGTAAAGAGACATCGAAACCCACTCTTTTAGCACATCCACATCTCCAGACAAGCAATACGGGCAGAAATTGCAAAGGAACAGAATCTTTTGACGATTTTAAAATTTGTAATAACATTAGTTCCCTATAAAATGAAACTTAACCACAGGAATTACACTTAAACAGAACAAGAAAACTAACCGAGCAGGTCTATGGACCAACCAACTGGTAGACGTTGTAAACATCCTGAATGCGTGTCCAACAAGACATCGAGAGGTTTATATCTTGGTGAATTACAACCTGAAAACATCTGCCCATTCAGCAAACTACAAAGATCGTTAGGTCTAGCTTGTTTCACCCCATTATTCAAATGATTTGATTCACTTTAGACATTTTTCTTAAAAAAATTGTTTCAATTACATCATTATACATGCATAGAAAGCTTCAACATAGACTGACAACTCTCTATGAAGCCAGAACATTCTAAATATTTTTTTCGAGCAAATGTAAGTATATATTTTTTTGAAACATGAAAAATTGATATTGGCTTGATTTGGGTGTTCACCAGCGGCCATGTTCCATCTGGTGATCCATGGAAGAGTTACAGGGTACTCGGCCAAGGGCTCCTCAAGGGAGCACAGCCGCAATGGTGATTGAAAAAACAGGGGAAGTAGACGGAGGTGTGATTTGTGGACATGGGGAAGAGACAGCAAAGGAGAAGAAGACCGGGCTTTACCTTGACTCCGGCGGTGCTCTCCAACGTCGATTTCCGGTTATCACAATAGATGAAACCGGCAAGGTCGAGAGGGAAGAAGAGAAAGAAAGAGGCAGAAAACAGGGTCGGTGGTCGTGATAGAATCTTGAAGGGAACGGGATGGCCTTGTAAAGGCGGAGGCGAGCCTCGCAGGAGATGGAGTCTTCTTATTCTTCTTCCTCAATGGGTGGGACGTGGTGTATGGCAGGTCGGTACGTTGCTGCTTTGTAAAGGAAATAAATCGTACGTTGTTGGTTTGTGAAGCAAGATATGGAATTTATGTTGGGACCAAGCTTTATCTCATCTTTTAAGATAATGCACGTATGTCATGATGCTAATCAAAAATTCAATAACGTAATCGTGTATTTTTTTTAATGGGGCAATAAAAAGTTATACATTACCAAATTCGATATGTGTTTCCTATTTAGATATTATTGTTTCCTATATTTTTTATATTTAGCACCATCTTCCTCTATTTATATAAGCCCTCTATCCACTTATCCCTTCCCTGGTCGCTTCCAACTTCGGGCGCCATCTCTGGCTCTTATTCTCTTGCTCTTTCTCCCTCCCTCTCTTACTCAAAGGGCGGCGGTGGTGATCATGTCGGAGATTCAGATAGGGGACTTCTTGGATGAGGACTACCGACCGCTCCGTAAGAGACCGAAGAAGAATAATGCTCCTTTGCAGCATCCGGTACAACACTTTTTTCACTTTTTTTTTTTTATATCAAATAATCAGAATTCTTGGTTGAGAGAAACTTATTGAGATCTTGAATTATGTTATTGACTTATTTGCGTTTTTTTTTTTTCTCTCTCTATTCACAATATCTTTTTAAAACATCTAACATAACTTTATCTGTTCGATTTGCCTGACACGAAGCCTTCTCAAGCTACCAGAAAGATGAAACCTTCAAAGTTTCATGCGCCTACCCATTTGAGAATCGGAGCTTGGGAGGTAGGAGAATTTGATTCTAAAGCTTGACGTATTGAATATTCAATGGAATCAATGCAATAAAATTGCTATTGAACTTTACTTTGCCTGAATTATAGCTTTTTTTCACCAGAGGTCTGTACTTGATTATGTAGAGTAAAATACTAATCATTCTTGATTGCTACTGGTTAGAGCATAGTCAAGAATACAAACTCAAGATTTTTCTAATTGCCCTCAGTAGAAAATCTTATGTGCTTTGTTTGCTTACAAGTAGTTCTTTATCAAGGTGGATAAAGATTTGTCTGGTGGCTAATTGACGTACCCTTGTAAACAGCATGTATCAAGACATGAAGGTGATCTAGAGGCTAAGTGCTATTTTGCGAGACAAAAACTTATTTGGGAGTTTCTTGAAAGTGGCCTGAAGAGCAAGATTGAAATTCCATGGTCACATATTAAGGGTCTAAAGGTAACATACCCTGAAACAGGGGATGGAACCCTGGATATAGAGGTAATCTTATATGAGCATCAAGAGATGTTTTCTAATGGCATAATGTATCAGTTCTCTTAACAAAGCTTTCTGCTTGTTTTGTTCAGATAGCTAGCCACCTCTTTTTTACAAAGAGACCGATCCTCAGCCGAGAAAGCATACCAATGGCGACCTACAACAGATTTTACTGGCTTCCAGGCGAGTATACACAGGTGAAATTTATCATCCTAAGCTGGTTAATGCTATCAAGCATCAACAGTCTGATTTGCATGTAAAGCTAATGATCTATTCGGTAATTGATAATTTTAAATATATAGTGTTTATTAATATGTTTGTGCATGTATTGGTGCATTGAAAACGTAGCTGGTGCCTTATTAACAAAACCAACCATTTATGTTTCAACTTTACTATTAGAGGGGCATGCAAGTAAAGAAAGCAGTGTTGGTCTTGACTTTTCATAGACGCATGAGTACAAAATGATAGAATTGCAAGCAACCACTGAAATATGCACTAGTTTGTTCTTTGTTAAGCAGAAATTTTGTTTCATATATCATGTTTTCCTTTTATAAAAAGAGTGAGTGAATACAAAACAAACTTGCTTTGTACTCATGTAATTCTTCAGTAGATAATCAGATCAACTTGATATCGGGAGCCATTTATCTCACCCTCTCACCCGAATTTCTTCAATAATATCTCCACCCACTTCAGGAACATCTACAAGTTTGGTTGGTGGTAATTTGATTGATATTTTCACTTCCAATGTTGTGGTGTACTTCCATAGGAGGTGAATAGCCTAATGTTTTGTCTAACACTTATCAACTTCTTGCTTGAACTAGGCACTTTCTGGAGTGCGAACAAGACTCGTTAAGGGAGAATATGGACAAGATTTTCCAATGCAGTCCACGTTTATATTTTCTAAGTCAACAACCAGAAGATGAATCCAAATCTCCATACTCTGAACCTCAATACTCTGTTTTTGCTGATCAACTTCCAGGTAAAGATCATGCTTTTGATAGTATGAAGGATGGTAATGGATCCACCTTCTCAGAATTCTGTGTTTCTAGTTCGCATTTGTGTGATACCTCATCAATATCCATGAAGAGCATGGTACCGGTTTCTGTTGCGAGTGTACCAGATCCTGTCTCACAGGAAATTCCTTCAGCCAGCACAGGTAAGACTATACCAGCTCTTGGCATATATGACGCTGAAATTTTATAAATTATCTGAACAACCATGTTTTCTTCAATCTTTTAAAAAAGAAAACTCTGAGTGCTTTTTCTTTCTGTTGTTCATTCATCTTGAATGACTCGCGACAATTGACTGGTCAGGTCTGAGCATCTTAGAATACATGCTTTCTGCATTCTCATAATAATTCAAGCTTAATTCTCCGATGAGTGGTGATGTTCTTGGGTCAGAATTTATAATAGTGTCACCGATACAGATGTTTATTAAGATGTCAAAAATCAATTACTTTAAATGGGGCATTCTAGTTGATTTGAGAAACTTGATGAAGGATGCTAACACGTTTATCTGTAATCTAGCTCATAGGGAGCTCCCTTGAATCACCAAGCTCCATATTGTTGTGGCAGTTTTTTCTTGTGTACTGGGTTTGCTTGCAGTATTTTTCATCAGCATGTTGTTTCTTATTTCTTGAATATTTTACAAAACATCGGTTGTTGCTTCAGGAATGGAATCCCAAGCATGGAGCAGTGCCAGTGCCGCTGAGGAGTCGGAGGAACCTAATTGGTAGGATCAGTCGATTTGGCCAACCGCAGAGAATAAGTAATTAAATTAAATTGTTCATTGGATGACATCCTCCTCCTTGTAAGATGGCATTCTGTGGCCCAGATCATTGTGATAAATATTTCACCATGAACTGACGGAAAAATCAAATCAAACAATGCATTCTATATAATTGATTAAAAAATTTGAAAGCTTCATGATGCTGGTTGACAACTGTGCAACATTCATAGGTGGCTATCTTTATAGTTGTTGCGTAATTGTTAAATGAGGTTCATGAACAATGTAATTATACTACATTTTCGTCCGATAGATTTCTTTTTCTTTTTTTTTTTTTGTTCAGAATAACCACATTTATACTACCAAGCTCCGATACCAACAGGATCACCCATGGATTGTGAATTGCGGAAATAACTGAACTTCAGATCCACATAACAATTATGCCATTGCTTTCTTCTTAATCAAAATTGATGCCATCGTAGACCGTGATAATCCATCACCACCATATAGAATCAGAAAGAAAGAAGATACACGAAAAATGATCCCTGCAAATCAAGGGAAATTAATCAAACAACCAACAAGCAGCAAAGGAAGAAAAACACGACCCACAAGTGAACGATTGGTTATGGAGCAGAAGGTTAATTGATTATTCTAATAATTCTGGCTCTGGTTATCAGTGTCATTAGCTCTGATGATATTTTAGGGGAAATCGTGAGTTACATCTGGTGCAACAGGACAACAATTGCAATGAAAATGAGTGCATGGTGCTGATTAGGAAAAATGGGGTATATTGCTTTTGCTATGTCATTGGTTACATGCACTGAGAGTTTTTTCATAAACAAAAAAGAAATGTACATTGTCTGTGGCAAGATATCGTGCTTGTTATATTGACTTACAGAAGCCATGCTACATCCCTCAAAAGTGAGCCATCCACATGGGCATAGAGAGGTGGGCCACAAAATTTCAGAAATTCGGACCGGACTTCTGAAACAAGAAAAGAAAAAAGACTCGAAAATTCAAAGGTTGCATCAGAATGTAATCATTTTCCACACAGTTACGCATAACCAGTTAAAAAAAGACCAGTTTATTTGAATGTATTGCATAGTATCAGCAGAACCTCTTGAGAATGTATAACAACACATACTTTACTGCATAGAATTCTACAAGAGAAGATAAAATGATGAAACCATAAATAAATTCCAAGGATGTAAGAAAGAATAGAAAAAAGAAGATGCAAAATTGATTATTTCTGAAAATAAGCAAAAAAAAAAAAAAGCACTTGGGCATTGGAAACCCGGTGAAGAAACTCTTGTGGCAGTTGTCAAGAGTTTCTATGGTCAACTGACCCAAAAACATTGGTGCTGTAGTCCAATAAGCAGTCATGTGTTCCCCCGTAGAATTTGATGCCAAGAATCCGAAATCCTTCCTTTCCTGTTACACCCCATATCTATATCAGAAAACAACTAGTATTCATCACAAATTTCGGAAGATATATATATATATATATAAAGAAAAAGGAACAAGTGAAACAGACTGAGAGCTCACTTTCAACGTTACTTGTTCATTCTCGACAAGAATTTCCTTGGTAAAATATTCAATACTCATTTTAGCTTTAAATTGTTGTGTGAACTTCTCGTATACCTATATTGAAAGGTGAATAATTCAGAATGGAAATAACACTGCAACCACGTACATTAAACCCAGCATCATTTGAACATTCATATCATGAACATGTAACATTAACAAAAAGAGAGAGGAAACGTTACCTTTCTTAAGCCCATGCTTTCCAGAAAGGTTCAGGCTGTTGATCAGAAAAATCACTGTATTTCTATTTAGTAAAGTCTTGATCTGGATAATCCATGAGATAAATTTGAAAGGTTGAAATACAATGTGGATGAAGCAATCTCAGTTGACAGTTAACCTGAGACCATCCTAGAACATCCAGGGTCAAAAGGATGAATTATGTGGTAGCCATGAGTATGGATTTTGAAATATTTTTTTGTGATAATTCGATCTATCTAGACATTGAGAATCATTGCTAGATGGTATCTCGATTAGTGCAGGAATTGGTTCCTGTGCTACTGGCTTAGTGTTTGATCCTATGGAGTCGCGCACACAAATCAAACAAAGTAGGAAGAAATTGACCTATGTATATATGTCCAATCTGAAAGTACTTGACTTGACTGAACATATAAGCTAACTTGATTGAAAATTGAGTTATGGATAAAATGAGATTAAAGAGTTGACTATGTCTAACTAGCACTACACATGGGGTTCAGATTCAATTCCGGAGATGAATAATTTCTATCTATGATCCATGGAATATATGAAAGTTTGGATTTAAGTACTAATTAATTTTAAATTAGTTTTAAATTAATTAAATAAGTCTAAAATTCAAGTTAGACTTGGTACAAAAGTCCTAAAGAATTTAGGATTGACAGTCTTTCGAAATTATTTTGAACTGACTTCGAATCGGACCTATTTTGGATGAGATATGAGTATTCCTACTTGCACTAGGAATACCCACTCATGAAGCATGATCAAAAATTGATTTGGTGCTTATTTGGGGCATCCCAAGTGGGTGTGGGAGTAGGTGCAAAGTGGATGTCATAAGTGATGACAATTATATCTCATGTAGGTGTCCTTCTTTCATGAGTATTGGACCAATTCAAATCAAATTTGAATAAAAAGTCCTCTCATTGGGTCATGAGAATCATCTATAAATAGAGAGAGTCTCTACCTATAGATGAGAGAAGAGAATAGAATAGCAAACAAATCAAATTGAAAGAAGAGAAAAAGAGAGAGAGACAGGCGTGTGAAGAGAGAGGTCATTCATCTTCTACATCTCTCCCTTTGTTGCCACCTCCTCTCCTTGGGCATGGATCCTTCTTGAGCATCCTACCTGCTGGTGTGAGGTATCACATCATCACATCTAATCCCTCGATTGATTGTGTATGCGAAGTCAATTATATTGGAGTTCATCCTGCTTTTCGATGGCATCTGATGTGCATGCGAAGTAGAGGGTCTGCATATCCAGGCCTCTACGAAGGTTTATATCAGATAATTTAAGATTTGATCCCTGATTCTACTGTGATTCAGATAAGAATTCGATCCTTAAACAAGTAGAATATTAGAAAAAAATTTTAGATGCAACCTGGGCATTCTGGAGGAAAACTGTTCCTTTCCCTTCAACTGGTATCAGAGCAGGCCTAAAATATATATATGTAAAATAGAATTTTTTATGATTATTTACATGAGATATAATTAAAATTTTTTGTGTGACATTAAATCTCATTTAAATCTATTTATATAAAATTTTTGATCTGATTTTGATTGAATTAGAGGTGCCTAATCAATGGTTGATTGAGATTTTTATAAATCTATTATAACAGAATTCTGTTGTTACTGAATTTTTGATGAAAAAAATATGAATTAAAAACCTATTTTAAATCTATTTTAATAAAATTTTAATTTTATTATTTTTTTTATGAAGTGAGAATTATTTTAGTTTTAAATTGGATCTGTTTCGATGGATATTTAGATCTGAATCTTATCATAATTCAGCACTGTGAGAAAATAGATTTTATCAAAAATTAATTTTTTATGCATTCATATTTGCATCTAATTATTTTTTTATTCTATATCAAATCTAAAATTGATATTTTATAATTAGTATAAGATAAATTTTAGATTTAATATGATATATATGATACATCAAATCTAATTGGATTAGATAAAAAATATAATTGATGAGATCAAGGATATGTTTATGACATAAAATAGTTTTGTCAATAATTGTATGTTGATGTAATTATATATGAAATTAAATTTCAGATCTTAATAGCCGAGTACTCGGATTGATGAGATCACCAGACCGTCCCTCTTGAAATTTTTTACTTACCTGAAGTTTTTGCAACGAATTGCATATATTAATAAGACTTTCGGTATCCAATACCCAGATAGTAGTATTACAAACAGAGAAATTGCAAGATGTTATCATATAAATACCTTGTAAAGCAATCACTTGCCTCTTTCTCTTATTCTAAGGCATGTTTGGGTCAAATGGGACAGTGGGAGGATAATTGAACTTAAGAAGTTCAAGATCTATAAACTATCCTATCTTAACCTGTGGAGTATCCATAAGTTAATCCTCAACCAGATGTGCCCAGTGATGAGGCACGACCATGATACACACTTCTTCACTGAAGGTCAATCCGAATGCGTAATATACCACTCAAATATGGGTTTGTCATTGAGAATGACTATACCTATATATTATTATGAATAATGTTTCCTTGACCTATTCGAAAAATGTTACTAGTAGAGACTCTGACAATTGGCCTAAAATCTTGACATCCGAAATCGACTCCCTGTACATCAACTAAGTGTGGACTATGGTTGAAGCACCTATGGGTATGACCCAACAGGATGCTATCAGGGATGTAATTCTGAATTTTTTGATTTTGCCACACACCATCTAGAGAAGATGTCTCTGGTGGAAGGGTAAATGCATTTATGAATTTTGCTTGGAATTGAGGAGATGGCACCTCTATTTTTAATGAGATAGTCAACATGTTTGACTTCATCAAATATAGATAAACCATGTATGTATGCAAGAAGATAGATGGGAGTCCCATTAACTTCTTGGTTATGTATGTAGGTGACAAATAGCTTATTGGGAAGGTAGTCCCGATATTACACTCGATCAATACTTATCACAAAAGTTTTCATGAAAAAAAAAGACTTGGGTTAAGCATCCAATTTCTTGGCATCTATAGGGATAGATGTAAATGGATGATTAGGCTTGTCCCAATCTAGGTACATATATTTAATATTGAAAGGGTTCAACATGAATTGGTGTAAAAGTGTTTACTTACCCATACATTCAATGTACCAAGCCTGATGTGAATTATGCCTTGTGTATAATCATAGATTTCAGGCTGATCCATGATAGGATCTTATGAAAACTGTGAAAAGCATTCTCAAAGTACATGAGAAACACTAGAGGAGCAGTGAATTGAAAGAGTTTCAAACAAGAAACTGTGTTTGACTCAGTTAATTACTGTTAGTAAAGATTGCTTAGAAAAGTTGCCTGATGAAGGGTTCATCATTAAGTTGGGTGTCATCTCATCAAGTACCCACACACATCCTAGGCACTTTTACCTCATTTATGATTTGATCATAAAGTGAGTTAATATTAAGAACAGTATAATAGGACCAGTTCACTAAAGCTTACACAGCAGCAGTGCGATCGTCACCCTGATTGCATGGACATCAGGTATAGGGGCGATTGGCTTTAGTGCAAGTTGGAGATTGAAAGAATTGTGCCTTACAAGTCAATCGCATGGGGATGCGATGAAACTTTTCTTTATTATCTTTCTGCTCATTTGCATGACATTAGTTATTTTACTTATTTGAGATATTATGTTTTATCATTTACTTTATCATTTTTATATGATTATGATAAACCCCTTAGATTAGGGTAATGATTTTAGAGCCATGATGAGATCATGTCAGTGAGACCTAAAATTTTGATAGCCCTAATCTAAAATATTTTCAATCGTTGGATCATTGAGTCGGAGATCAATGACTCCGATAAGACTGGTACATTCTATGTATGCTTGATGGAGAGGGTGGTTAATCTCACAACCATTTGTATGGTGATACTAATACAAGAATGTAGGTGCTCATTAAAGAATGAGTTCACTGAACTGATCTGTAAAAGAATATTTGATGGAGCCTTACAGCATGTCAACAGATGGTTCTTCAGTGGGAGTAGTGCATGTGATCTTTTGACCTGAGATCACCATGGTACTTTGTGTGCATGGATCCTTACTTTGGTTTATTCCCAACCACACCACTTTGAGATGTATGTAGGATATTCTGAGTATGGTGAAGTATGCATGGAGATTGTGAGTGGTCAATAAAAAATCGATTACTCCTTATAGGAGGAGAGAACATCTTATGTGATCTCATAGGATGGTGACTCTGAGAGTCTCTGGTCAGAGCAGGGATGAACAGTAGAAATATTTTTTACTGATTCATCAATCGAGTCATCATCATTAGATCGAGATATATATGGTTAGATATTTGGGTCTGACATATTTTCATACCCGTAGCCTTTTCGGGATGTTGTATGATCGAAGGATTGAATTACACGGTAACTCACCACGGAAGGATAATTTTGATACTTTTATCAAATTTTAAATCTTTTGGATAGTCATGACACATTGCTAGATATCAATCTTGACTTATAGATTTGATAGAATTAAAAGAGTTTAATTCTAAAATCAATTAGAAAAAATCTTAGTTGATTGGGACTCTCGAGCTGACCTAATCCAATCAGATTAAGATTTCATCGAGAGTTTGGATCCACTGATGGCTAGATTTGAAACCCAATGGATCACATACAATAAGAATTTAGTCTTGATCTAATTAATTTAAATTTATTATAAATTCAATGGGTTAATTAAATTGCTAGCACATGAATTAACCCAAGTGACCAATTGAGTTCAGTGCAAAGGTGTTTGTGCTAACCTAGTCTTGTTGTCTTGACCTAATGTGATTAGGTTTGAACCATCTAAATTTATTAGTTAGTTTTATCTGATTTTGTGGAAGTGTTCCACATAGAATCAACCTCCTCCACATCAAACTACACGCATATTAAGTGTTGGCGTCATATTTATTTTGGTAATTAAGAAGGAGAGTCCTTTTTTCTTACTCCTCTTAAAATCATTACATATTCCACACATTCTATTAATTTTGTGCACCATTAGATGGTGCTTGGGATGTGGGAGGTGGAAAAGGAGAGGGAGTCCTTCTCTTGGAAGGAACTCCATGCCAAAAATAAGTTGGGATGCCCCATTTATGGCATTGAATTGAAGAGTCCATTTCAACATGGACTCTTATTTCTTTCCATTAATTTCTACGTGTTTGTTAATTCCATGTAACATCAAATATCTCTTGGGATTATGGGTGCAGAAGAAGAAGGAGAGTCCTTCTTTTGGAAGGAGTTTAATCACCACATTTTAATGGGACACCACATTTTTTGATTGATGTAGAAGAGTCCTTAATTTTATGGACTCTTGAATTCTCCATGCCATTCCTCTTATCCCACGCACCATATGATGGCGTTACATTTTTTCTTGATAGAGGAAGAGTCCTTCTACCAGTAAATCACCTTTTATTTCACACCAACCCATTGTGTTCCATGTTAAAAATTGATTGGGGCGTGTAAGGAATAAGGGATGCCAAGAGTTGGCATCCCATGGGATACCCCCTTATTCCCTATAAAAAGGGGGTGCTATTCCTTATTTTGTACGTCCCTTTTTGGCTGGGTTTAGGTGTGAGAATGAGAGGATAAGACAAGAAAAATGTCTGAAAAAAATGTCAGAAAAGAGAGAGAGAAAATGGAAAGAAAGGGAGAAAGAAAAAAAAAGTATGAGATACTTATCCTAAAATCAAATTGTTCATGTGTTGAACATAAAATCTGATTAGAGTGTGATTTGATACTTTAGAAAAAGATTTTTAAAGTGATCTTTATAGAGGTCATTAAGACATACAAGCATTGGTGCATCCTGTTCTTGCGAAGGACAATCGACAACGCACTTACGAAGAAGGCTATAGCACCATGACGAGTTGGAAAGAGCCCTGATCAGTCCTGTGTGGATCACCGTTGGAGGATTTCTGCTTTGGAGTCTCATAAAGATCTCAAAATCACCTGTTTGTGGTCTTCATGGTGGTATATGACTTCTGGTCTTCTCCTCATATGCTTGATTTTGTGGTTTGATTGTAATCATCAAGGGGTTCCTAGGATTTTTGAGTTCTAGTGATTAAGTTTAATTGTTAAATATTATTTTCATTTGTTGAATGCATGTTAAAGATTTTGAAATATATATTCCACTGCATCACCGAAACCCATCAGAGGAATGATGCTGCTCAAGTCCAAGACTCGGTATAATTTTTCAATCGCATCTCGATCGTCCTCGTACTCGATGCAATATAAAGCAAATCCGCCTTCGAAGATTTCTTTTTTGAATTCTTTCGAATTTTTGAAGTTCTCGATGGCTTGGTTCAGGGCTTCCCTCGCTGACTCTACTTTAGCTCTTGCGGAGGCCAACTCAGCATTGGCCAATGTCAACCTTTCCAGAGTGGCTCGATACCTTCCGCACTCCATTTCAAGTTCATCAATGCATCCATCCCTCTCATCAGAGCCGATGGATGGAGTGCTTCTTGCTCATGATCCGAGACTCGAGGGATGAGATGTTCTGGCGAGCCGACTCAAGTTCGGCCCTAGAAGACTGTAGATCTACCTTCATTCGGGAGATCTGCTCTTAAAGGTTTTTCTCCTGTTCAGTTGTCGCCTGGAGTTGTTCGAGGGCTGCATTCTTTTCGACAATGACGGCCGCCACCTTATCCATCCACGATCAATGAAAGTCAACAATCTTTCGATAGTCGCTCTCTAAATCGTGCATGTCATGCGCCCACTGAAAGCAGAAGATAAATCAAGTCAGATTAAAAAAAATATATATCAGAAAACTTACCCCGAGTATCATCGGGTAAAAGGAAAAAAATATTTCAGCGATAGTCTGGTTCTTCCTATTCTCCCGATCAGTTGGGAGAAGAGCAACTTCGATGAGCCACTTGGTCAATGCCGGATTGGCCAAGGCTGACTCACTCTTAGAGATTCGAATGTCGAAAAGAGTTGGAAGGCCTGCAAATGATCCATCATTGGCTGAAGTTGCTGGCACCTTCCCCCGATCTCCGATCGACAGCCCGTGCTTGAGAATGTTGGGAAGTCGGAGCTCGACTGCACTCGAGAACGTTCTGCTGGATGAACGGCTAACATAAATGCAGACTGCTTGGATTCGACTGTGACTCTCTCCCTAATCCGAACCTCTGCTGATGGAGCCACTGATGGTACTCTTGCAGCTCTATCCTCTCCTGCCGTCCTATCTTCAACAGACGGTGCCTCAAAAAGTATTGTCAAGGATGACACTGCCAAGACTGGATCAAGAATCGTCTCTAATGGAATGTCAGATTCTCTCACCAGTATCGATGGAGTAGTGACCCGACCTTTCTTCGACGGTCAGGAGGGTCCAGCTTCAACTGTTGCCTTCTTCTTGACAACATACGAGCGATTATCAGCAGCCGACACTCATGCTCTTGGCTGCATAGCTGCAATCAAAATAAAGAGATCAGTATAAAGTTCAAAAATAGATAAAAAAAATAAAGTAACCGACTATGTTATACCTAAAGAAATGATCGAACTAGGCCCGACATCGTAGAGAGCTTGTTCGGTCATCAGCTCTCATTGCGATGGAACTGCCATGTCTTTCAGTCAGAGAAAATCTTTCCGATCATTGGCCTCCACCCGATTGTTCTCATTGGGGTCAGTCTTTAGATCACTCCAGCATGAAGGAAAGCTCTAGAGAGAAGAAGAAGAGACAAAGAAAAAATAGTTTTTCCATCCATGAGTGGACGATGGAAGATCGATGATAAAAAAAAGGCCTTTCCTCGGGTAGAAAAACCACCAACCCTTGACCTTCAGATGAGGACAAAGGACAAAGAAAGATCAAAAAAGAAAAGGATGAGAAACAATTGGTATAAGCTGACACAACAAAGCAAAGCTGATGATCAGTTGAGCAAGACAGAGGCCATAATAATCAAAAAAATTTTGGACGAACCCCGAAATCGAGAATCGAAGACCAGTACGAAGGTCCTTGGCATAAATTACAACCGAATCCAGAAGAAGAGAATTCATTCGACCGTCCGAACCAGGAGCAAAAAGTTGATACTACTTCGGAATACGATACTATTTCTAGAGCCATTCAACATTGGGCCCAGATAAAGAAGAAGCTTCCATTTTCAAAATTGAAGGAGAGTCATCGATCGGATTCTTCGACCGCTATCCCGAGAAGAGGAAGTTTTTCTACCAGTCATGGAAAATGGAGAACTAGAAAAAGAAAACCCTAAGAAGAAAAACCCTAGAAGAAGGAAAGAAAAACTCAACCTGAGATCAAAAGTGATGCAAGAAACAGAACTCGGATCTCCTAGTACTAGGGCAACCTTCTAGTAAAACCTTCTATACAACCAATGCAAAATCAAGTCTGGATGAAAGCGACTGTGTATATATAGGACTCCTCAACGATCCAGATGAAATCGATCAAATCTGGATCTCCTCAGATATCGACACGTGGCGACATCAAAATCGATCATTGGTCAGACGGTTCGATGCACCTGCTTCTAGATCGTGCCACCTCACCATTATCCACATGAATAGCTTAGAGCCAATGATGTTGGGACATGTGGCCAAGATTTACTAGTCAGAATCCAATCGTCTGGATCTGGGCATCGAATTATCTTCCCGAAATGACAGTCCAATGATGATTTCACAGCTATCGAAATAGGAAAATAGCTGAAGATCTCTCGTATTCCAAAAAATCATTAATACCAGTAGTCGAGTCGGGGCTCGAGGCAGCATGTGACAAATTTCTTCGTCCAACGTGACAGACTACGTAATAATATACACGCCAGACCATCTTGACTTGGGAGTGGAGGGCAACTGTTGGAACAAGTCAACCAACCTCTGACTCTGACTCTACATCGACCTTATGAACGTAATATTTCGAGTAACAATTAGTTGACCGACCGACAGTCACCTGTTATCAACCATCAATAGACAACTTGGATAATCTCCAAACGAAAACCATCGGCATATCAGAGTTACCGACTGATGCTCATTCGAAACTCCATGACTATCGACTTACTGCTATTACCGATGTATAGTCAGCTTACAAGCTGCCAGCGCAGATGACCAGAATATGATATAACGCTCATCTCACGATCACATAATGTCGGAATGTGTGGATTCCACATATTTAACCGTTATGAATGTTTATCGATTATATGTCACAGCCGTTAATGGACATAAACAGCCAATTAATTCCATAATTATGGCTTAATAAAAAGCAGAATCACACACTCGATGGTTACATCTGAATTATCTATAAAAAGAAGGTAAACGAACAGTATTGGTAAGATAATTCTGGGCTAACACTGCCATTTTAAATACTCTTTATCTGTTGTTCACCACTTTCTACTAACTTAAGCATTGGAGGGTCCCCGTCGGACATAATTCTGGTTAATGTGGACTTCATTTTGTAGGTGCTCTTCATCGATGACGGGCGCTACAGAAGATTGGCCATAACAATATGCACTAAATATATTTTTATAGATATACATGGAGTTACTGATTGACTCAGCTATAGCAAAATTATAATAATCAATATTCATCATTTAAGGGCATGGCCTTATTATGGTGATTCTTCCTTTTTACAAGTGCTAAAAAAAGATAGCTGGTTAGCTATCAAGGGTTCATCATGATACAGTGCAAAACCCAACTACGTCTAAAGAATTGAAGCTGCGACTGTCTTTATTCAGTTTTGTCCATCATTATTTTTCAATCAGCTGTTGAACCAGTGAAAGTGTTCAAACTGGTGATGAAGTTCAAGAAGCAAGATACCTGTCTGGCCATTCCTAGTGGTTTCATTCTTTGACGGTGCATATGCTCTTATTCCATACTTTGTTCTCTGGAAGCCACCTCCACCAGCTGTTGGAGAAGATGAAATCAGTAGATGGCCTTTAAATTTTCTTGATTCAAAGATAACTGCTGGGCTAAGAAACTCCGATGCACATAAGCACAATATGCATAGTAAAGTTGTATACAAATTTTTGTGTATATGAGTGATACTATAACTTCTTTACATCAAGCACATGCATAACTCATTGATTTTAACCATCATTGAATTACAATTTGAAAAGGTTGAAGTGACAAACAAAGAATCCCAATCATTCAATATAGTTTCTGTAAAGCGTTGCCTGAAAGCTTTTGGTATTTAGAGTTTTGGTCATTGATAGTTTGAAATAGTGGAAACATGCAAAATTTGTAGGTGAAACTCCAATCAAACTGATCGGATTGATGGTTTATATGCTGCCATATTTACCTGATTATTGTTTCCTCTTTCTGCTGGCTGAATAGTAACTCCATTGCAAACCAGCTTTTACTTGTTGCAGGCTTGGGCCTAACTATGTATGCTGGTTTAGCTAATAGTGATGTGTGGAAGGAGTTCTACCGATACTTCAGAGAAAGCAAGTATGTAAGTATCATGACATACTATTGGAAATTTCAATTAGGCGTACTCCCATGTGAAATCTCAATTTTTTTCATTCTTTAACTTGCTCGACCAGCATTTTAACCTAGTAAAGACACTGTCAGTTTTTTAACTAGTCAGCGGCTCCTGTTCAGCTGTTCTACAGAACTGCATCAAATACTTTACAAAAACTTTTTGAAGCTGAGAACTTCTTTCCGTGAAGTCAACATCAGAGTCTATTGACCTCATGTAAAAACTCTGGCATTTACCTATAACATTTTCTTCATTGCAGATCCATATTACATGCATTGATTTTGCGCTATGCTCAACCTTCTCACCTTTTTGGGTCTATAATGATATGACTGCAAGGAGATGGTAAACTGAACACTCTGCACCCATGCTTCTTTTCATAATATGCTCAGAAACCTAAATTTTTTAAAATAAAGGGAAAAATAGAATGGCTTTCTCATTAAAGAACTCACTTGTTCCCCTTGTTGCAGGACCAGTCAAAGTTCTTGGCTTTTGCCAGTGGCACTTATTCCAATTCTGGGGCCATCCTTGTATCTTCTCTTGCGGCCACCTCTTTCAGCACTCCCTGTGAGCACCCCCTCAGTCATAATTGAGAAAGAGTGATCTGGATCCAATTTCCAGCATTTGTTTTCTGCATAAGCAATAGAGTGAACCAAGTATAGCTATAATTGGAGACTGGAAGAGAAGGTAATCCATCGTTCTAACAAAATTGTCATCATAGTATCCCAACCTCTGCTCAAAAGCCGATTTGAAGCAACCCCAACAAAATAAGGATTAATGATGTAAACTTATTATGTTTCATGAGTTTTTTTATATTCATAAATGAAAAGAAGTTAGAAGTGATGATGAGCTCGCTGGACTTGGTTGACAATTAGAACTGTTGCTTGCGACTCTCTCGGCTCAAATGATATCACTGAAATCCACCATTCTATTGCAGTGCGGTGCTCTCACAAAGCACAATGCTCTAATGCGGAAACAAATATATGAGACCCGATGACATTCAGGAATGAATGTAGACCCGTCGGGCAGGGATAATCATTTTGAGATCTAATAATGGCTTCTTGCGACATTACTTTTGGAAAACTTTTGAACTATTCTTGTGTTATTAAGCACGTCATAAAATATATTACAACTGCATGATTTTTGTCTGGTTTATATTTTAGAGTAACAAACTCTGGTTCATAAGTTGTAGGAGCATGCGCTAATTTTCAGTTCAAGGTAGAATCATGGGGCATCATTTGGAAGTTGTGAAGTTTTGAGTTAAATATTTCCACTGGCATCATTTCTGTTCTAAAAAAAAAAATGAAAGATAGTAGCATCGGACGTTTGCGGTTTTTTTATTATTATTTTTTAAGGGAGGTGTGAGAACATAATTTTTCTCTCTTTTTTTTTTTTCTTTCGTGACTACAAGGAGTAGTAATGCCATTACAGTGGAGTATAGCAGAACAAAATATAGTTTCATACAAACCAATTTGCAATAGTTGACAGTAGGGTTGAAAGTGAATCGGATGTGGATTGGATACCAACATATCCATATTTATTTTGTCAAATGAATACAAATATGAATATGGATATTATTTGGATATAAAATTTATATTCATATTTATTTTAAATATATATAGATATAATTCGAATATTGAAAGTATAGATATAGTTATAGATGTTACTTCGATAATAAACTTTATAATTATAAAATCAAAGATATTACTAAATAAATAATAAATCAAGTTAATAATATATTTATATAGTTATATATTTTTTAAAAAAATTAATAATTATTATGTAAAATTATATAGGATTGCATATAAATTCGGATATTTAGATATGGATCGGATAGTTGTTTATCCATATTCTTTTTTTTTTTTTCTGACGGATATGTATATAGATATCGATAGTAGTTAGATATTCAAATTTTTAATCATATCTGGATTGATTTGGATATGAAAATGGATTCGAAGGAATAATATCCAAATCATTTTCACCTTTAGTTGATAGAGTGATGCTGTGATGGTAATTACAACAGTAGGAAGCAACCAGAAAAGATGAACAAGATAATCCAAAGTAGACGGAGGTGTGATTTAAGGACATGGGGAAGAGACAGCAAAGGAGAAGGCGGGGCTTTACCTTGGCTCCGGCGGTGCTCTCCAACGTCGATTTCCAGTGATCACAATAGATGAAACCGGCAAGGTCAAGAGGGAAGAAGAGAAAGAAAGAGGTCGGTGGTCGTGAAAGAATCTTGGAGGGAACGGGATGGCGGAGGCGAGCCTCGCAGGAGATGGGAGTCTTCTTCTTCTTCCTCCTCCTCAATGGGTGGGACGTGGTGTATGGCAGGTCGGTACGTTGCTGCTTTGTAAAGGAAGTAAATCGTACGTTGTTGTTGTTGGTTTGTAAAGCAAGATATGGAATTTATGTTGGGACCAAGCTGTACCTCATCTTTTAAGATAATGCACGTACGTCATGATGCTAATCAAAAATCCAATAACGTAATCGTGTATTTTTTTTAATGGGGCAATAAAAAGTTATACATTATCAAATTCGATATGTGTTTCCTATTTAGATATTATTATTTCCTATATTTTTTATATTTAGCACCATCTTCCTCTGTTTATGTAAGCCCTCTATCCGCTTATCCCTTCCCTCGTCGCTTCCAACTTCGGGCGCCATCTCTGGCTCTTGCTCTCTTGCTCTTTCTCCCTCTCTCTCCTACTCAAAGGGCGGCGGTGGTATCATGTCGGAGATTCAGATAGAGGACTTCTTGGAGGAGGACTACAGACCGCTCCGTAAGAGACCGAAGAAGAATAATGCTCCTTTGAAGCATCCGGTATAACACTTTTTCCACTTTTTTTTATATCAAATAATCAGAATTCTTGGTTGAGAGATACTTATTGAGATCTTGAATTATGTTATTGAATTACTTGCATTTTTTTTTTCTATCTTTATTCACAACATCTTTTTAAAACATCTAACATAACTTTCTCTATTCGATTGTCTGACACGAAGCCTTCTCAAGCTACCAGAAAGATGAAACCTTCAAAGTTTCATGCGCCTACCCGTTTGAGAATCGGAGCTTGGGAGGTAGGAGAATTTGATTCTAAAGCTTGACGTATTGAATATTCAATGGAATCAATGCAATAAAATTGCTATTGAACTTTACTTTGCCTGAATTATAGCTTTTTTTCACCAGAGGTCTGTACTTGATTATGTAGAGTAAAATACTAATCATTCTTGATTGCTACTGGTTAGAGCATAGTCAAGAATACAAACTCAAGATTTTTCTAATTGCCCTCAGTAGAAAATCTTATGTGCTTTGTTTGCTTACAAGTAGTTCTTTATCAAGGTGGATAAAGATTTGTCTGGTGGCTAATTGACGTACCCTTGTAAACAGCATGTATCAAGACATGAAAGTGATCTAGAGGCTAAGTGTTACTTTGCAAAACAAAAACTTATTTGGGAGTTTCTTGAAGGTGGCCTGAAGAGCAAGATTGAAATTCCATGGTCACATATTAAGGGTCTAAAGGTAACATACCCTGAAACAGGGGATGGAACCCTGGATATAGAGGTAATCTTATATGAGCATCAAGAGATGTTTTCTAATGGCATAATGTATCAGTTCTCTTAACAAAGCTTTCTGCTTGTTTTGTTCAGATAGCTAGGCCACCTCTTTTTTACAAAGAGACCGATCCTCAGCCGAGAAAGCATACCAGATGGCGACCTACTACAGATTTTACTGGCTTCCAGGCGAGTATACACAGGTGAAATCTTATCATCCTAAGCTGGTTAATGCTATGAAGCATCAACAGTCTGATTTGCATGTAAAGCTAATGATCTATTCGGTAATTGATAATTTTAAATATATAGTGTTTATTAATATGTTTGTGCATGTATTGGTGCATTGAAAACGTAGCTGGTGCCTTATTAACAAAACCAACCATTTATGTTTCAACTTTACTTTTAGAGGGGCATGCAAGTAAAGAAACCAGTGTTGGTCTTGACTTTTCATAGACGCATGAGTACAAAATGATAGAATTGCAAGCAACCACTGAAATATGCACTAGTTTGTTCTTTGTTAAGCAGAAATTTTGTTTCATATATCATGTTTTCCTTTTATAAAAAGAGTGAGTGAATACAAAACAAACTTGCTTTGTACTCATGTAATTCTTCAGTAGATAATCAGATCAACTTGATATCGGGAGCCATTTATCTCACCCTCTCACCCGAATTTCTTCAATAATATCTCCACCCACTTCAGGAACATCTACAAGTTTGATTGGTGGTAATTTGATTGATATTTTCACTTCCAACGTTGTGGTGTACTTCCATAGGAGGTGAATAGCCTAATGTTTTGTCTAACACTTATCAACTTCTTGCTTGAACTAGGCACTTTCTGGAGTGTGAACAAGACTCGTTAAGGGAGAATATGGACAAGATTTTCCAATGCAGTCCACGTTTATATTTTCTGAGTCAACAACCAGAAGATGAATCCAAATCTCCATACTCTGAACCTCAATACTCTGTTTTTGCTGATCAACTTCAAGGTAAAGATCATGCTTTCGATAGTATGAAGGATGGTAATGGATCCACCTTCTCAGAATTCTGTGTTTCTGGTTCGCATTTGTGTGATACCTCATCAATACCCATGAAGAGCATGGTACCGGTTTCTGTTGCGAGTGTACCAGATCCTGTCTCACAGGAAATTCCTTCAGCCAGCACAGGTAAGACTATACCAGCTCTTGGCATATATGATGCTGAAATTGTATAAATTATTTGAACAGCCATGTTTTCTTCAATCTTTTAAAAAAGAACACTCTGAATGCTTTTTCTTTCTGTTGTTCATTCATCTTGAATGACTCGCGACAATTGACTGGTCAGGTCTGAGCATCTTAGAATACATGCTTTCTGCATTCTCATAATAATTCAAGCTTAATTCTTGGATGAGTGGTGATGTTCTTGGGTCAGAATTTATAATAGTGTCACCGATACAGATGTCTGTTAAGATGTCAAAAATCAATTACTTTAAATGGGGCATTCTAGGTGATTTGAGAAACTTGATGAAAGATGCTAACACGTTTATCTGTAATCTAGTTCGTAGGGAGCTCCCTTGAATCACCAAGCTCCATATTGTTGTGGCAGTTTTTTCTTATGTACTGGGTTTGCTTGCAGTATTTTTCATCAGCATGTTGTTTCTTATTTCTTGTATAGTTTACAAAATATCGGTTGTTGCTTCAGGAATGGAATCCCAAGCATGGAGCAGTGCCGGTGCCGCAGAGTTGGAGGAATCTAATTGGTGGGATCAGTCGATTTGGCCAACAGAATAAGTAATTAAATTAAATTGTTCATTGGATGACATCCTCCTTGTAAGATGGCATTCTGTGGCCCAAATCATTGTGATAAATATTTCACCGTGAACTGACGGAAAAATCAAATCAAACAATGCATTCTATATAATTGATTAAAAAATTTGAAAGCTTCATGATGCTGGTTGACAACTGTGCAACATTCATAGGTGGCTATCTTTATAGTTGTTGCGTAATTGTTAAATGAGGTTCATGAACAATGTAATTATACTACATTGTCGTTCGATAGATTTCTTTTTCTTTTTTTTTTTTGTTCAGAATAACCACATTTATACTACCAAGCTCCGATACCAACAGGATCACCCATGAATTGTGAATTGCGGAAATAACTGAACTTCAGATCCACATAACAATTATGCTATTGCTTTCTTCTTAATCAAAATTGATGCCATCGTAGACCGTGATAATCCATCACCACCATATAGAATCAGAAAGAAAGAAGATACACGAAAAATGATCTCTGCAAATCAAGGGAAATTAATCAAACAACCAACAAGCAGCAAAGGAAGAAAAACACGACCCACAAGTGAACGATTTGTTATGGAGCAGAAGGTTAATTGATTATTCTAATAATTCTGGCTCTGGTTATCAGTGTCATTAGCTCTGATGATATTTTAGGGGAAATCGTGAGTTACATCTGGTGCAACAGGACAACAATTGCAATGAAAATGAGTGCATGGTGCTGATTAGGAAAAATGGGGTATATTGCTTTTGCTATGTCATTGGTTACATGCACTGAGAGTTTTTTCATAAACAAAAAAGAAATGTACGGCAAGATATCGTGCTTGTTATATTGACTTACAGAAGCCATGCTACATCCCTCAAAAGTGAGCCATCCACATGGGCATAGAGAGGTGGGCCACAAAATTTCAGAAATTCGGACCGGACTTCTAAAACAAGAAAAGAAAAAAGACTCGAAAATTCAAAGGTTGCATCAGAATGTAATCATTTTCCACACAGTTACGCATAACCAGTTAAAAAAAGACCAGTTTATTTGAATGTATTGCATAGTATCAGCAGAACCTCTTGAGAATGTATAACAACACATACTTTACTGCATAGAATTCTACAAGAGAAGATAAAATGATGAAACCATAAATAAATTCCAAGGATGTAAGAAAGAATAGAAAAAAGAAGATGCAAAATTGATTATTTCTGAAAATAAGCAAAAAAAAAAAAAAACACTTGGGCATTGGAAACCCGGTGAAGAAACTCTTGTGGCAATTGTCAAGAGTTTCTATGGTCAACTGACCCAAAAACATTGGTACCCCATATCTATATCAGAAAACAACTATTATTCATCACAAATTTCGAAAGATATATATATATGTAAAGAAAAAGGAACAAGTGAAACAGACTGAGAGCTCACTTTCAACATTACTTGTTCATCCTCGACAAGAATTTCCTTGGTAAAATATTCAACACTCATTTTAGCTTTAAATTGTTGTGTGAACTTCTCGTATACCTATATTGAAAGGTGAATAATTCAGAATGGAAATAACACTGCAACCACGTACATTAAACCCAGCATCATTTGAACATTCACATCATGAACATGTAACATTAACAAAAAGAGAGAGGAAACGTTACCTTTCTTAAGCCCATGCTTTCCAGAAAGGTTCAGACTGTTGATCAGAAGAATCTCATCATCTTGAGATAACTTATTTGACTCCAAGCATTTTGTCGAGAATGAGACAAACTTTATATACATCTTCTCTCCAACAGTATCCCCCACTGCAAAATGCACTTATCAGCGCATTGAACATATGCACATCTGGAACGAAGCCTCGTTCTGTCATTTCTTCAAGCAGTTGTAGTATCTCTTTCAGCTTCCCACCCTTAATCAACCAATTATTTGGACGAACAACCAGATCAGAGAAGAACCTTGTTTGAGGGATCCAAAAAGACAATCAATAGCTTCCAAAAATCTTCCTTCTCTGCAAAACTATCAATCATGATACTATAGGTGAACTTATTTGGAACAATATCTTCCAAAACCATGTTCACATAAAGCCGCTGGACTTCATCAAACTCTCCTGCCATGTAAAACCTATGAAGCAAAGTGTTATAAGCCACCACATCAGCACCAAATCCCCTACCGCTCATAATACAATTCGCTTTACGAAGCTTCCCAGCTCTGCAAAGGCTTCGAATCACGATGGTAAACGTGCAAGCATCCGGTCCAATTCCCTTCTTCACCATATCAGTCAAGAGCTTTAGAACACTGATCCATTCACCAAGCTCACAAAGCCTACTCATCAAAGTGTTGTAGAAGAAGACATCGACATCCCATTCCAATTCAGCATTCCTCTCCAGCAAGCTCTTGGCCTCCCAAACCATCGAGTCCCGACAAAGGCAATCAAAAAGGATGTTCAAAGTGATTGCATCTGGGCACAAGCCACTCTTCCGCATAACTTCGAACAGTTGGAATGCTTCGTCGACCTTGCCTGCTTTACAAAGCCCATTCATATAGATATTGTAGGTGATTGCATTTGGTTTCCAGCCCTTGGACGTATTCTCCCTCAAGATCCTCTCCACCTCCTCGAATTCGGCGGTTCTGCATAGGGCCTCCACCAAGATGCCGTAAGTCACCACGTCCGGTCGGCAGCCAAGGGCCTCCATAGTGCCCATCAACCTCTTGGCCTCTTCGATCCTTCCTGCCGAGCAATACCCATGAACGATACAAGTATAAGCTTCAACAGTCGGCATCAACCTTTCTTCGAGCATCTGATCCAAAACACCCCACGCTTCCTCAATCCTCCCGGCGCGGCAGGGGCCGGCGATCAGGGTCAAGTAGGTGACTCTGTCGGGGTGTCGGCCGGATCGAACCATGAACTGAATGATAAAATCAATAAGGGAGGGGCGTAAAGATCGCGACTTTACGAGGATTGTATAGGAGGAAGTGGCTGCGGCACCATCTCAAGTACGGAGATAGGACCGTCCCGCCATCATCGCAATATCTTGATCAGCATTTTAGGACATCTTCTACCCTAAATGTCGGAACTGGTTGGGACGGCAACAAATTTCATTGCAAAGAAAAACCGGAATGCCCCATCAGATTTTAAAACTTGACCTTTTGTTTGTCCTGACTTTACGTAACGGCGACATATGATTTTCTTTGATGTCTTTGGTATAACTTGAATCTAATGATATTTTTTTTTACTTAGTTGATACCACAATTTATCATATAGACTTGACCATTACTGCACAACATCAATATTTGAAAGCGCTGATTCTTGAATTTGATGTCAAAGAATCAAAGAAATATTTTATTAAGTGGAGGATGCACAAGCAATTTTCAGATCTCCACACTTAATTGAAATTGAACCTTTTCACCGTCCAATAACGAGTCAGAAGATCGTCATGACTATGGGCATTGCACTTCATGTTCAATGAACTTTGGATCCTTATGTCAGACCAAGGTCTTGGTGGTGTCAATGAAACATGAATGAGAAAATAAATTTTCACTTAATCTTCAGCGTATTCTTTATATTTCTTATTTGTATCTTCTAATTGGCACTAAAATGGTCTAGACTTTTGGTGCACACAAACTAAATATTAACCATGTAAAAACATATAAAACAATAAAGATCCTTGTGTCTCATTTTGAATTTTTAAGCAGGAATTAGAATTGTGGATACTCTATATTTAAATAGGAGAAAAATTGGGAAGGGAAGGTTACAAAATGGTAAAAGCAAAAGAGTTTGAGATAGATTACAAAATGGTAAAAGCAAAAATTGGTAAGAGCACCTTCTGTTTCTCCATCTTCAAGTTCTTCTGGGGATCTACCTCTAATTTTTCTAGGCAACGATAGCTCGACGACTTTGAATGCACGTTCAAGAAGATTGATCATCAGCTTATCCGACTTCAGGTGGAAGGTCGGAAGTCTTCAATGACTATGACTTTCACACTGCTCAGCCTCTCTCTCAGCACATCTTGGATGAACTGATTCCGTCCCAATCCAAGATGCCACAGATGGAGCCATATGACGGCTCCACCGATCCGATCGACCACTTGGAGAGCTATAAGGCTCTCATGATGATCCAGGAGGCAACTGACGTCCTCTTGTGCATCGATTTTTTGACAATTATTCGAAAGGCTGCTCGATCCTGATATTCTGGACTTTAGCCGGAGAATATTAACTCCTTCAAGTAGTTCGAGAATTCTTTCGTGGCCCACTTTAGCACTAGCCGAAGGGTGCCACGGACATCAGACAGCCTCTTCTCTATCAAACAGGGTGAGACAAGACGTTGAGAGATTTTATGGCTCATTTTAATGCGGCCACACTTGAGATTAGGGATCTTAATGAAGACATGGCCATATCGACTATGAAGAGGGTCTGAGAGGATCTAGATTCACCTACTCTCTAGATAAAACTCTCTCTCGGATCTATGCTGAACTTTTGGAGCATGCGTACAAGTACATTCGTGTGGATGAAGCTACTTCTGACCGATGTCAGATAGAAGAAAAAGATCAGAAGAAGAAACAGAAGAGAGGCGGAGCTTCGACTGAATCAAGTCGGCCAACTACCAATATGCGAGTTTCACCTCGATGACAGAGTCCGAAGTCGAACAACTATGACAAGTATGACTCCTATACTCCACTTTCTGCTACTCGTGCATAGATTTTGATGAAAATCAAAGGAGCAGAGTATCTTCGACACCTCCCTTTGATGAAAGCCCATCGAGGAGTCGTGACAGAAAAAAATACTGTCGGTTCTATCATGATCATGGTCATGATACCGGATAGTACATCCAGCTCAGGGATGAGATAGAGGCCCTGATTCGATGAGGCTATCTCGAAAAGTTCCGACGAGATCGTTCGACTCAACTCCCACCGATCTATAACTTCAGCCATAAGCTGAAGAGACACTCAACAATCAACCAATGACGAGAGTAATCAACATGATCTCCGGATGATAGAAAAACTGGAGGGCAACTTTTGAAAAAGAGTCAGTGAAGAAACGACGACTCGATAATGTAATTACTTTTTCGGAAGAAGATATTTGAAGAATACAAACTCTCCATGATGATGCTGTCGTTGTTTCGACAATGATAGTAAATTATGATGTAAAAAAAATTTTAGTGGATAATGAAAGCTCAATAGGTATTCTGTTTTACTCGATTTTCTTTCGAATGCGACTACAGATTGATCGACTCAGGAGACTCTCGATGTCATTAATCGATTTCATTAGTAATACAGTTATAGTAGAAGAAAAAATTACTCTCTTACTAACTGTCGAAATAGATCTATGATAGAGTACTGTTCTCTTAACATTCACGGTTGTCCGAGTTTCTTCGACTTATAATGCCATACTCGGATGATCTGAACTTAATACCCTGAGAGCAGTTTTCAACATATCATTTATTGATCAATTTTCAACAAAAAATAGAATCAGAGAGATGCGTGGAGATCAATAACTTGTTCGACACTATTTTTTGATCTCCACACAGAATAATCAACCTGAAGACTCTTTGTTCGTTGATAAATTAGACCAAAGAGAAAACCAAAAAAGGATGAACGAGCCAAGCAATTGGTTTCCATCCCACTAAAAGAAGA
This sequence comes from Elaeis guineensis, assembly GCF_000442705.2. NCBI lineage: Eukaryota > Viridiplantae > Streptophyta > Magnoliopsida > Arecales > Arecaceae > Elaeis > Elaeis guineensis. The sequence goes on from NC_026000.2 coordinate 5,657,743, forward strand.
AGATCCTAAGAAGACGGTCCAAATTGGATCGCAGCTGTCTGATCCAGAACGGCAGAACTAATAAATCTATTAAGAACAAACGTCGATATTTTTGCTTAGTCGGCTACTGATATGCCAAGCATTCTTCTAGAGATAATAACCCACTGGCTAAACATTGATTTAAAGGTTAAGCTAGTGAGATAAAAGAAAAGCCTTTTACTCCTGAAAGACAGAAGGTCATTGATGAAGAAGTTGACAAGCTCCTCACGGCTGGCTTCATCAGAAAAGCTAATTATCTCGATTGGCTCATCAATGTAGTAATGATGAGAAAGGCCAATAGAAAATGAGAATCTGTATCGACTATACAAATCTAAATGAAGTTTGTCCGAAGGACAGTTTTTTTTTATCAAAAATTGATCAACTAGTTAATGCAATTTTGAGATACCAACTCTTGAGCTTCATGGATGCCTTTGCAGTTATAATCAGATCCGAATGATACCCAAAGATGAGGAGCATATAGCCTTCATAACCGACAAAGGTATCTATTGTTATAAGATAATATCGTTCGGTTTAAAAAATATCGGAGCTACTTACCAATGGCTAGTCAACAAAATATTCAAGGCACAATTCGGATGAAATATAGAGATTTATGTAGATGATATACTATTAAAAAATTTTCAAACTACTAATCATGTTCGAGATCTAGAGGAAGCCTTCCGCACACTTCGATAACATCAGATAAAATTAAATCCAACTAAGTATGCATTCAGAGTAACTTCTGAAAAATTTTTGAGATTTATTGTATCACAACGAAAAATCAAAGCTAATCCCGAGAAACTAAAGGCTATCATCAATATGAAGCATCCAAGCTCAAAGAAAGATATACAATAACTTAATAGAAGGATCGTCGTACTCAGTCGATTCATCTCAAGATCGGTAGAAAGATGCTTGCTCTTCTTCAAGACACTGTGACAAGCAAAGAACTTCTCATGATCAGTGAGTATGGACAGTCCTTCGAGGATCTAAAAAGATATCTTGCATCTCCATCATTGCTACAAAACTAAAGGTGGGAGAAATTTTGTATCTCTATTTGACAACATCGATGGAGACATAGTTCGGTACTTGTCTAAGAAAATAAAAATCGAATTCAATGATCGATCTACTACACTAGCAAAGTGCTTCACAATATCAAAGTAAGATATTCAAGAGTGGAGAAGATGATCTATGCTCTAATTATATCATCATAACGACTTCCCATACTTCCAAGCACATCCTATTGTCATCTTGACAGATCAGTCATTGAAGGTAATTTTCACTGACTTGATACTTCGGATCGAATGGCAAAGTGGATGATAAAGCTCGATGAATTTGATATATAATATCACCTACGTCCATCGATGAAGGAGCAAGTTTTGGCAGACTTCGTCGTCGAGTGTACAATACCTAATAATAATTTTGAGTATGAGGCTAACGACAAAATAAAGTAAGCTCCAACTCTCGAGCCTGACTTAACATCGGTATTGGTGTTACATATTGATGGAACATCCATGTGATGGATATATTCATGAATGCTTACATGCTAATTGATTATATAATACATTTGCAAGAGTTGCAATTAGGGCTGGGTGTCTTTGATGCATTATATTATCAGTAGAATCTCTCCTTTCTATATTCTCAATTGTTGATTGAATTTTTTACATAATGATGTAAAATTATAGAAAAAAATTTATTTGAGAATAGATAAAAATTATTTCTTTTTATTTTAAATAAAAATTAAGCATTCATGGTAGACTTCATGGTGATAAAGACTAGACTACTAGGCTTTTAGGGAGCATAGGCACATTAAGATTGACCATGAGATGGTTCAATCTATGATGTACCTAAGATTAGGCCCTTTAATCATCTTGTGGCTTGGATGATTTTTCAAAGTCCATAAATATGTGTTTTCCTTTATATATGCTTTTATATACTGGTAGTTAGGAATTTAAATTTTCATAACATATAATGCATAATTAGGATGTGCATGAGACCTAAGTCCCTCTGTTAAATTATATTAAACCTTAATGGCGAAGTGTTAAAAATACTACCTATGCCTTCTTTCATGCTAAGTCACTATTATGTCAAGAATCATAGTAGGCTTGTTGTGTTATCCACAAGGTTTGCTGTGCGGACTGGCTTAATACTGTCTTGGTGTATTATGAAACTAATGTATTTAGCTCATACTAAATCAATAGAGTATATCAAGAACTGTAGTGAGTTTGTTGTGCTATCCACAAACTTGCTATAGTGATTGGTATGATGTTGACCTAATGATGCTTATGGCATATTTGGTAGTGCTGCCTTGTTGTGCTATCCACAAGGATAGTATTATCTAGATGTGACCATATAGAATTGAAGGATACGAATTAACTAAAATACTATAGTTTGTTGTGCTATCCACAAGGGTATAAGTATTTCAGAGGTAAAAGTTATGTTGAGAGTTGCATAAGATGCAATTGGTAAAGAGTTGCCTACCTTTGAACTCATAGGAACTTGTTGTGCTATCCACAAGGCTTTTTATGAAGAATTGGAATCTCAACCCCACTAAAAAACTTCATGATAAGATTTCTCGATTTCATACTTGAGGGCTATGAAATTTGTTAAAATAGTGGGAGACATAATTAGATAAAAATCTTTGTTTAACTTGTGCACATCATCATGAGTAATCCTGTTTATGTTCTTATATATACATTTGCATCTTTACATTCACTACTTAGGATATCTTTAAAATTGACCGAATGTCATAGAATGGTTGAGGAATAGAAGGTGAAGAATATCTTCACTATAGATATCTAATATCGATATAGGATTGATGAGCAATAAATTGCAAGAATTATCTTGCAAGCATGAAGCAATAGTAAGATGCAAAAGTTACATCTGCTAATAATTTGTACGTGATACAAATTAATTATCGTGAGTATTCTAGCTTTAAAATTTTTAGGTATATGATACCTAATATAGGTTCCTCTTATGCAAAGTGTTTGTTGGACTTATAAAGCTGAGGTGAGGTGGCTACTTGCCTTTAGGCACCAATAGATAGTCCATTCATGCTGAGACTGTAGGAACCTATATAACCTTCTAGCAAGGTTTAGAGACTAATAGACCATTGATATGAGTCTAAATTTATCAAAAATATTATTTCAAATCTTTTCTATTGTAGCATAATTTTAAAATTAATATTAAGAGTAAAAGTTACTCTCCCTCTGATAAATTTTAAGGCTATGGTCTTATGTTTCTATCACTTAATGATGTTCTTCATGTTGATGAAAATAAAAAATAAATATATGATGGTCACATATCTCAGGGCAAGTAAGATATTAGGTCTTGAACATATGGATGTTTGAAGACTAATAATATCTCGACCCATAGAACGATACTTCATATATGATATAATGTATTCTCTAAAATATTTCATAAATATTATTATCTCATTCTGGAGATATATCTTAAAAATTACTGTATAAATTAGATACTGTAAAAATCTGTTACAAGCACTCCATATGAGATATGGAAAAGGACAAAAGGTAAGTTGCCCAACTTATGTGAAAAAGGTTGATGTACATAAGTTTGTACTAAAATAGATTTTTATAAGTATATAGGTTATCCTAAAAGAATAGTATGTGATACTATTTCTGTTGTTCAGAAATGGAGCCCAAGAGGGGGGGTGAATTGGGTCTTTTTGAAATTTTAAAAGATTAGTGCACTAAAACAACGTGCAAAAGAAATCGAGTGAAGTGGGTTGATATTCAATAAAAATAAATTTAAACATAAAAGAAAGAATGCAAGTAAATGACACAAAGAATAAGAAAAGAGAAGTAAGCACAGCAAACACAAAAATTTATAGTGGTTTGGTGCCAACTTTGCACCTACATCCATTCTCCAAATCCCTACTTGAGAATTCAATCCACTAAATGGATTCAAAGTTACAACACATCGGACGCTCCGACCCTTGCTATCCAAGCAAGAATACTTATTTTTCGAGTACAAGCCAACCCTCTTTCGATTCAGGGTTCGGATCAATCCAAACAAATTTTGAAACCTTCCAAAATTCAAAAATCCAAATACAATTTCAAAAAAATAGAGTACAAAAAATTCAGCACACAATCTCTTTAAATAGATACAATGAATGCAAAATAAATACAATACTCAAGAGAAAGAAGCTTTTGCTGAATACCCTCAATGAATTCCACACTTGATTGCTGCTGGAGAGTGGTTGGTGAAATGATTGAATGCTTCTTTTCTCTTTTTTAGGGCTGAATGAGCTTTTTACGGATGTGAGCTTTGAATGCTAGCAAAACTTATAATTTTTCTCTTCAAGAGAGCTTTTATAATCACTATCTACCCTTGAGAATATCTTAAAATTGGTTTAGAACTGTTGGATAGTATTTAATGTATATTAAATGCATCAAAAATGGGCTGAAAACTAGCCGTTATGCAGCTTACCCAGAATGGGACATCTCATGGGGTGTCCCACTGACATTGGAACGTCCCATGGGGCATCCCAATTGGCAGACAGAAAGTTCAGCTTTCTTTTTGGTCTCAGGGTCTTAAAAATTATCTCAGGTGGGTTGTCCCACTGCATGTCATAAGCCAAAATGAAGTGTACCGGCTGCCCAACGAAAGGGGATGACCCAGATGGGTCGTCTCATTTTATTTTAATCCAAATTTTTAGGCATTTAAGATCCGAAACTTATCAGAACTCTTCCAAATGCTCTCAAATGGATTCAAATCAATTTGGACACTCTCAAAAGCCTTCAAAAACTTCTTTAACTTGTTGAAACTTTAATTTTTTGCACACTTGATAAAGCTTTTCAAAACCAATCTCTTGAACTACCTAAAATATCATAAAAATAATCTCCAAAGATAGAAAATATATTAGTAGTCTCCTCAAATGGTTTGTGATCATCAAAATTAATTTTTGGAGCAACAATCTCCTTTTTTTTGATGATGATAAAATATTTGAGTATACATAAAAAATATTTTTAAAGCTCAAAGAATTTGGGTTTGTGAAGCACTAGAAGAGTTATGCCAAGGATTTAATATAAAAGATCATGATATACATGTTTTCAGTAAATTTTAATGATTTAATTTATTTAGTTGAAACCATTTGTGAAAGAATTAGAGAATTTCTAAGAATTATTCTTATTCGATCAAAATCCTCTCATTTCTTGTATGAATTAGATTATTTTGATCATTTGAAAATAAATCTCCTCCTTTCCTATATAAAGAGTGTAAATTTCTTTTCTTCCTTGATTCTACTATCGGAGCAATAGATATAAAAGAGAATATTTTTTTCTCTTTTTCTTGTTTTGATATTAAGACAAGAATGAGACAAATTGAGCAAGAATCAAAAATGGATGTATCAAATCAATTTGGTATCAGTGCAAAAATAAGATTAGTAGATCATTTAAGAAAAAAATAGGTTGATCAGAGTAATTGTTTAAATATTATCAAAATGAAGGTAAAAAAAATGATGTATCAGAGTTAAAAAAAATGGACGAATCAGTATAGAGTACTGCACTAGAGTAAAAAGCTTTTTTAAAAAAAAACTTAAAAAGAGCAAAAATTTTAACAACTACACCATTTTCACCATTTACCATTATTTCTCCTCCTCTACCATTATTATTTTTTATTTATCATTGTTTCTCTCTTTTTTTATAACAAATACACCACTTTCATCATTTACCATTATTTCTCTCCCTTTTTGACACCATCAAAAAGAATAACTAGGAGAATAAGATTTTCATGGTGTTAGGTCAAGTACCAAAAAATAGAGCATCCATTCTTCCATCCAAAAAGAAATGATAATAGACATTCATTTATCCTAAAAGACATGATAATAAACATTCATTCATCCAAAGAGACATGATAATAAACATTCATTTATCCAAAGAGAAATGAGTTAAATGAAATAACCTCATTCATTTACACCAAAAGAGAGGTTACAAGAGTCATAATGAGCATAAAGCTCTCATACATCCAATCTACAAAATATAACTAAGTAATCTAATACAAAATGATAAAGTCAGAGAGACTGGGCATCGAGCACGGAATCAAGATAGATAACATAGGATCAGCCTCATCCTCGATCAAAAGGTCTGGTTCGACATGAAGAAGCAGGAGGACGAAAAACAATGGGCTGTACGAATGCAGGCTCAGTAGATGTAGAGGATCTAGACTGAAGCTGAGTCCTAATACCATCTAACTGAGACAGGATACCCCTCACAGTGAGTCTAAGTCCATCCAGATCAGCTGTCACAAAATTTTTGGAGTTTCTGATATCTATCCTAATCACCTCGAGAGAAGAGCGAAGCTGTGAGAAAAGTCTGTCTATCTCTCGAGCCAAGTCATCCATCTATGGTGCAGAAGAAGTCGATGTGCCCACGTCAGTAAAGAGAGAATCTACTATCTGTCTGATCTCTCTCTCCAAATCAAAGATCCTGCCACTGAATCTCAGAAGGGAGCTCTCCACACCCTCCAATCTGATACTCAAGTCTGATAGAAGCGCCATCAATGAGAAAATATATGGCACAATGGATGAATCCAATGATGGAGCAGAGAAGGCACTCGAAGAGACAGGATGAAACTACTGTGGCTGCTGTGACTGCTACTGTACCTGCTGTAGAATCTGCTCCTAGTATAGCTGAAACTGATGAAGTTGTTGCAGAATCTGATCCTGAAATTGTTGCTACTAGACTGATAAGATTCCTGCTACCCTCTCAGCAAGCTGTCCCATATCAACATCTCCCAAACTGAAAGTAGGTATGGTACGACTAGATGGGGAGACTCTGACTGAGGGTCCTGCCTCAGACTTCAAATTGATTTAACTCTTCTTGTATGGCCATTATTCAGTTATAATTTTTTCAGCTTCATCTATTATTTTAGGTTCTAGATGTGAAATAAAAGCTACATAGTTACAAACATCTCTAAATGAGAATGTAGTTCTTACTTCTTGTGCTGGATCATCAATTATTAATTCTTTAGGATGATTATGGATATACCTCCATTCTCTTGAGAGATTACCTGTGTCCGGAGGTTGTTCATGAATGTTTTAATCATTGATTCTTTCATCCTCTTATTTTTCATCAATCTGATCTTTATTTTGTTCATTTGAATCATTGAGGGTGAGCTCTTTAATTCCATCTTCTATGATACTTGCATTATCAGTACTCTCTCTCTTCTTTGATGGAAGATCATTAGTTTCAACAAAGACAACATGAATTGACTCTTCTACTACAGCATTCTTTTATTAAATACTCTAAAGGCTTTACTAAAAGTGGAGTAGCCAAGAAAGATAGCTTCATCAGATTTAGCATCAAATTTAGCTAAGCTATCTTTATCATTATTTAAAATAAATATCGACAACCAAAAATATGAAAGTAACCTATATTAGGTTTTCTACCCTTCCATAATTCATAAGGTGTTTTCTTTAAAAATGATCTTATTAAGGCATGGTTTAGAATGAAACATGCCGTGTTAATTGCTTCTGTCCAAATGTACTTTGGGAGCTTGATTTCACATAGCATAGTACAGGCCATCTCTTCTAAGGTTCTATTTTTTCTTTCAATAACTTTATTTTGTTGAGGTATTTTAGGTGCTGAAAAATTATGATCTATGTCTTTTTCGTCACAAAATTTTTCAAAATCTTTGTTTTCAAATTCAGTGCCATAGCCACTTCGAATAGAAATAATTGACAAATTTTTTTTATTTAAAATTTTTTGACAAAACTTGAAAAATATTGAAAATACTTCATTCTTAGAAGCTAAAAATAAAATCCAAGTAAAACGTAAAAAATCATCAATGATTACAAAGTCATATCTTTTTCCTCCTAGACTAGTTATCCTTATAGGACCAAATAAATCTATATGCAAGAGTTTTAGCGGTTTTGAAGTTGAAACAATATTTTTAGATTGAGAAAAAACTCTTGTTTGTTTACCTAATTGACATGCATCATAAATTTTATCTTTATCAAAATTAATTTTTGACAAACCAACAACTAAATCTTTTTTAATAATTTTAGAAAGTATGTGCATACTAATATGTGCAAGCCTACGGTGCCAAAACTAACTAGTCTCATTAATTTTAGCATTCATAGCCACAAGACATTGTATATTTTTCATGAAAAGATTATCCAAATCAACCATGTAAATATTGTCATGCCTATGCCCAATGAATCTAGTGCTATCATCAAAAAGACTAGTTATAATGCACATAGATGATTCAAAAACTACTTTATAATCTTTATCACATAATTGACTAATACTTAAAAGGTTATGCTTAAGACTATCTACAAATAAAATATTTTCAATGCAAGTGGAGGGAGTGATACCAATGTTACCAATATCGATGATTTTTTCTTTGTCATTATCTCCAAAGATGACCATCCCTCCATTTTTGACTTCCAATGTGATGAATTGAGATTCATCATCAGTCATGTATCTTGAACATCCACTATCAAGATACCACTTTTATTTTGTTACTTGAGATGCAAGACACACCTATACATATGAAATCAAGTTTTAACCTTAGGTAACCAAGCTAACTTGGATCCTTTTGGGTTAGTCATAATGGTTCTTTTTGGAACCCATATTTTCTTAATATTTCTATCATCAAATTTATTTAATAAACATGTATAAGCTTTGTGCCCAACCTTGCCATATTTAAAACAAGTGATATTTGGCAATTTTGATGCATTGACAAAAATATTTTTTAAAAATTTTTATTTTCTTAGAGTATTATAGCCAAGTCCTACTTTATCATATACAGCTTTTTGACTATCAATAATCATTTGAAGTTTATTTGAACTTAGTAAAATCTATCAACTATAGGTTTCAACTTGGTTACCTCTTCCTTTAGATCTTGATTTTTTTTACAAGAGTTTCATTTTGACTAGAAAGTTCATCCTTTTCTTTTATTAGAGACTGATTCTTTAGTTCTAATTCTTTATTTTTTTATCAACTTCTTCATTTTTCTTAGTTAATACATATTTTTTGATTTTAGATTTTTATTTTTAGTACCTAATTCTTTTAGATCATTTAAAAATTCATGAAAAGCTTCTAACAGTTCATCATAAGTAAATTCAAGTTGAGTTTCGGATGATACCTCAATTTCATGTGCCATAAGGCACAGGTTGGCTTCTTCATGAGATTCTTCGTCAGTGGTGGAGTCATCACTATCACGCCATATAGCCATCTATTAAGAATTATGTCTTAAAATTAATCATGTGACAATTGAGTTCATCCTTATATATGAATTATTAATTATTGAATAATAGTTATTCTGATATTTTTTATCACAAGTGACATCTTCTTTGAACTCTTGTACTGTGATGAAATCCATAGAACTATGCTAGTGTACGATAAAGAGAGAATTTATCGTATAGTTCTTAAATAAATTCGCGACCAAATGATACGTCATTATGGGATGATGATGTTTATCGAGTGAAGGTCGTTGTGTACCATATGGATTGATTGTCCTCTTAATCAAGAAGTTGGTGACACTGGTATGGCATATAGGTGAGATATAAGGGTGCATCATCACTGAACAAGTGACTCATCTGCTGAGCATTCTGCTATCAAGAACTGCTCGCGAAACACATGAGTATAAATATCGTTCAGATCTGAAATCACCATAGTGACTTGCAAGCAACTCACTGTGCTTTGATGCCGAACTACCTGGATTTTTAATGCAGTGATGGAAGACTATTGGGTATAGTCAAGTACTTGTGAAGTCTGTGTGTGGATCAAGATGGGATTGATCCCTCCGGATTATTGAGTTGATGTATCGCTGTATTTTAATTTAGTAAAGCCTTGATCAGGATAATCCATGAGATAATTTGAAAGATTGAAATACAATATGGATGAAGCAATCTCAGTTGATAGTTAACCTGAGACCATCCTAGAGCATCCAGGGTCAAAAAGATGAATTATGCAGTAACCATGAGTATGGATTCTAAAATATTTCTTTACGATAATTCGATCTATCTGGACATCGAGAATCATTGCTAGATGGTATCTCGATTAGTGCAGAAATTGGTTACTGTGTTACCGACTTAGTGTTTGAACCTATGGAGTCACACACACAAGTCAGACAAAGTAGGAAGAAATTGACCTATATTTATATGTCCAATCTGAAAGTACTTTACTTGATTGAACATATAAGCAAACTTGATTGAGAATTGAGTTATGGGTCAAATGAGATTAAAGAGTTGACTATGTCTAGCTAGCACTACACATGAGGTTCAGGTTCAATCCCGAGGATGAACAATTTCTATCTATGATCCATGGAATATATGAAAGATTGAATTTAAGTACTAATTAATTTTAGATTAATTTTGAATTAATTAGACTTAAATAAGTTTAAATTTTAAGTTAGACTAAGTACAAAATTTTAAAGAATTTAGGATTGACAGCCTTTCGAAATTATTTCGAACCGGCTTCGAATCGGACCTATTTTGGATGAGATATGAGTATTCCTACTTGTACTGAGAATACCACTCATGAAGTATGATCAAAAATTAGTTTGATGCTTATTTGGGACATCCCAAGTGGGTGTGGGAGTAGGTACAAAGTGGATGTCATAAGTGATGGCAATTATATCTTGTATAGGAGTCCTTCTTTCAT